>NC_059361.1:1015000-1065000 GCF_019703515.2 Myxocyprinus asiaticus | reverse complement strand
GCAGATGCGCTTTACTGGATTAGACACACATGTGAAATATGCTTAAGTATATCAGTGTTCTTCAGGGTTCCAGTGGATGTTCACATGTGACGCTCTATATGTGAGTGTTTGCAAGGGCGTAGATTTGGCTTGAACATTGGGGGGGGGGGGGGATGTGTTGCAGCGTGAAGCATTTACCCATGTTTCCATTGATCATAGTATAAATAATGCGCGCAGGGGTGGGGTTGTACTAGTTTATTTGGATTATTGTGGGGGGGGGGGGGTTACCTCCCACCATCCCCCCTGGAATCTACACTACTGAATGTTTGTATTCAGAGCGGCAGAACTGCTGCAGGAGTTGAAAGAGGACATGTCAGTTTGCAGACTCTTCAGCAAACAATATGTCTCAGTGAGGACATTTATCACAGGATGCAAGTCTCACTACAGCAGATGCAAGTTACTGTTCCTTCAGCTCAGAGCCTTTGAGGAATATACACTGTCTGCTTAAACACCGCTGCTTCCCTTCAGTTTCACACCACACAGAGGACACCAGGGTGTGTCGTTTTACAAAAGTCAACAGGGGAACTCATTAAGAATTAATTGGACCCGCTAATAGTTTATTTGCACACACTGTTTGGGCCGTTTTAGCTCCCGATTCACTACAGGTATTATGCAAATCAGGCATTGGCACATACTGTACATGCCCAAATCTACACAGGTTCATGCACAGAAGCACCCCATCTGAAAGTGTCTCCCCTTTAGTGTGTTAAACCTGTTTCACACTGCATGCGAAAGCTATCAGACTAAATCCAGACGATTAAGCAATTTAATATCTATCAGTTGGTTTAGCATGTAATAGTTAATTATCATTTAGATGTAAATGTGGTACCAATTCTCATGCAAATTAGATTTCACAATGATCAAGTTAACAATTCTAAATTGCCAACTCGACAGAAGCATTTTATAATTTATCCTGTAAACAAGATACATTTACTTGAGAAGCAAAATGACAAGATAATCCATGCCGTTTAACGCGTAAACATTACTGCGCTTTTTAGCTGCATTTAGCGTCTAATTCGGATGCAAGCGATGGCATTTGTTCCCAACAGTTCATCAGTTCCATTTGAAGTTGTGCAGTAGGATGGCGTTGGGTCATGAGCAACTGCAGAAATGTAACGGTAAACATTCGCAAGAACATTACGGATGGTGTACATTCAGATACAAATAAGTCAAACCCTGCCATGTTTTCAAACTAGAAGCCAGCGCAGCAGTTTACATGTTATTTTCAGCAAATTACATCATAGATGGCGCTTTGGTACTGATGTGTAAATGCTAGCAAAATGGATAAAAGATGGAAAGCTGTTGCACTATTAATTCTTGTTTACAGAGTAATCTTACCAAATTCAGAAACGTTTATGCTTAACCTCCTGAGACCCGAGCGTGTCTGCTATGTTCAGTTTCCATTTCTCTTTTTGATTTGTAACTAGTAGCACCTAATAAACAAACAAAACAAGAGCAAATAGTTTTCCTAAAAATGTATGTGGACAGCGGGACTAAGTTGTGAAATTGTAAATAATATCAAGCTATAGAAAGTCAGATGTTTTTATTATGTTTCCAGGAGTGTTGATTATTCATGTTTTTGAGACGTTACAGACATTACATCAGAAATTATCATAATTAATTCAGATTCAAAGTAATGTCCAGCATCATCCAATCACTGTCAACCATGTTAAAATAAAATGATACATTATAAATTCTGAATCTATGTACTGATTATCATTGTCTCATGTCTGTCAAACATGTTGAGTGATCCAAACATCATCTGCAGCCTGAAACTGAACTTTTGATCAGATTTTAGGAGTGAATGCACTTAACTGCATAGAGAGCTATAGGATGCTCCCTTGCTCCCTATTTAGTGAATGACTTAACCTCCAGTGTGCTGTCTGTCTGCACTGGTCTCAGAACAGTTTGAAATGCACCTTATTTGCATCCTAACTCCATATAAAGTCTCTGAAAGACACATTTATCAGCTTTTGGATGAAGTCATTTATTGTCAATGTGATAATACACAGTAAATATATAAGAATGCATTTACTAATGTTAATGAATAGACATGTATTGCACATTGATAACAAAATAAAATAACAAAATATATTTTAAAATGAAGTGAAATTACCCACAGATGTGTTAATGTTGTATGTAACATGTTTTTCAACTTTTGAGGGAATAATGTCCCAAAATCCACGTATGTGGACATCATGTTTATCAACGTGCTGACAAGCAAAAAATGAATGCATTTTTTTAAGTGGCATATCAAATGAAACTAGAGACTCTACTCTTTACAACCAAACAGGTTTCAATGAAAAAACTTCAAGAGGTTTCTTACCAGAGACACTTTTATTGGCGCTGCACCAGTAGAAGTGCTTCAAGGAAACCGATGTCATGCTATTGTGTCATGTGACGTGGTGCGGCAGAATTGTAACCCTTAATTGACAGTCTAGAGTCTTGTGAACAGTATTCAGTCAGTTTAAATTAATTAAAATGATGCATTGCATATAGAAAAGCCAAAACACAACGTCCAGACATGTGGACACGGGGTCGCATGAGGTTAAAACAAGAAAACAAAATGTAACTGACAAATCTAATAAGTCATTTTGCTTCTCAAGTAAATTTCTCATGGTAACAATGTGTAGATCCTTTCACTGGAAAATAAGACAAAAATACTAGAAACTGATTTCTTTGCTGTGGGCTGGTTCTATGAGACGGGGCTCAATATGACTAGATAAATGGGGCTTGCAGAGAGCCATGTGACCCAGGCTCAAGGTCAGTGTAATTGAAATTATGAAATAGGTTCTACAGGACAGCTGAGAAGAGAGAAAGACTGATCCATCACTTCAACTGCTCACTTTATCAACTACAGCAGTAACACATTCAGTCACATGCGATCATGGACATCACTCTGAAGACCTGCAGAGAGCGTGTTGCCTGTATGTGTTCAAGTCCTTCCTCATGCTCTGTTTCAGAGCAGGTCAAAGTGGTCAAAGTTTGTCCAGCAAACCAGCTTTAATGAGACGCTATATCCACCCTGACCCACAAGTCTATGCGATGTATTAGGACACACACAAGCCTGGAGTAAATCTAAAACAATGTGTCTGCAGGTGCATGTGTGTACATGTGCATTTTTAAAGGAATGTTCCAGGATTTTGTCTTCCAAAATCATCAAAGTCATCAGAAAATAATTTTGACTCCCTTAGTTTTTTAAAAACAATGGACATCTATGGGGGAAGACATTCCCAAAGGTTTAAAAGCAGAAATATGAAGGTTATATTTTTGCTAAAGTGCTTAAATAAATGCTTCCATATAAAAATGTGTGTTTTTTGAGCGGTAAAGTTACCTTAGGACTACTGTTTTAAAGAGATGAACTTCTGGTTACGCGACTGCGTAAACACGTAAAAAAGTGTTTCCCAACCTTTTTTCTGCCACGGCACACTTTTTACGACTAAAAAATTCTACGGCACACCACTATCACACATAGGCTAACCATCGTCAATATTTTTCCTTTTCAAGAACTTGTCCATGTTTTCTGTCCATCTTAGTAGCGTGTTTACTTGTAATATTTGAAATTCGGCTATGCAAAAAAAATAAAACGGGTCACATATGTAGGCTACGCTGTGTGAGGTCACAGGTGGCAAGAGCGCTAAATGGGTAATGAAAAAACAAAAAATGTGCTTCTTTTCTAATTTGTAGATTTGTTCTTGCAATGCCACAAAAAATTACAGGGATGCAAACTCATGAGGGGCGAAAAAGGTCCACGAACATTTTTTCTGGGGATATTTTTTTTAAAGAATAAGTTAAAAGCATCAATTCCAGCTATTTTAGTGATTCAAGTTTATTCAAGTTTACAATTGTGCAGAATTAGCTGCAAAATAAAGAGTATTTTGGTGAGGCTTGCTTCTGTTTCACAAATTTGTTCAATTTTATTATCTGATTAGTTCAGTGACCCGTTCTGGAAATGTCACTAGGTGGCGACAAATGAGCGTCTTATGTGCTATGAGTGAGTCAGTGAATCATTTTGAGTCGTTCATGACCGAAATCTCCCAAGAGACTTTATAGTGTTTAAAAAGATCTATAGTCTTCCTTCAGTCTGAGCATAATTTTTCATCCAAAAAGACAACAATAATAGTCTAATAATAGTTAGTTTCAATAACGTCCTTCTCCTTTATTAAAACTTGCATGGCTACACAAATCATATCTACGGGATCATTTTCCTACAGTAGCCTATTTAAACTGCTGAACATGGCTTTTATCAGAAAAGACCACAATAACAGACAAATAATAATCATTTTGAGTTTCAATAATGTGCTTTCGTCATTGTAAAGCACATTTCACATGAGTTGAGTTGAGACGTCAATGCTCCGTTCAGCGCCAGCATCAAGCGCCGCATTGCCCTCCACATGACAAGAGTTGCAGAAAGCGTCACAGAGGGGCGATTTTACGAGTTTGCCATGTAAAAAGCGGGAGGTGTGCACAGTAAACATTGAAAACATGTATTTGGAAGAGAGAGAAAAAGCTTGCAGTTGCTTTGATAGCAGAAAGTAATAAAAGGATTCGCTTATGTTTAGGTCGAAGCGTTTTCTTGGTGAATTTAAATGAGTTCAATAACTGGGGTCTCTGATATTCGTAAATTTAATAAAAAAAGGTAATATTTAAGTAAAAGAAATTATGAGACATTCAATGTCTCTTCACAAATTTGGACACTTTGAAAAACACTTTGGTGCAAAGTGACGTCACTTCATAGACTTCAGTGCATTCTGCAGCGCTGACGTGAGTCATGTGAACGCCCCTTAACATGTATAAATATCACTCACTTCTACACATTAATCATTGCTCTTCACAATCACAAAAGTGACCGATTATGGTTTCAAAACGGTGAATTTCTCCGAAAGGTGAGGAGTTTAGATCCCTGAATTTTTTTTTTTTTCATGCATTTATTTATTTTGTGGAATTTGATAATTTTCCATGGCACACCTGACAGTCTTTCACGGCACACTAGTGCACAGTGGTTGGGAAACACTGATCTACACAAACAGTCTCTGGTATTCTTGCACATATCATGCAAAAGTTGCAAGGTATAGCGGCTGGACATGGTCATGACAGAAGTTGAAATATTGGATGTAACTTGACTAGGTTAGCAAGTAAAGGCCAATTTATACTTCTGCGTCGAACCTACGCTGTAGCCTGACGTGCACCTCTTCAAAAATGTAACTACACGTCGCATTGACGCAGACCACAACAGCTGTGATTGGTGCACTTTGTAACCAGACACCGCCGTTTGTGTTTCATGCAGTTATAAACTCTACAGATGTATTTTTTCTCAAGGCTTTTACTTGACATTAATTTTATATATTATTGAAATAACATGTGTTGTATTCTACTAGTGAACTGTCCGATCAGCACGATGATTTGACCATATGTTTGACAGTATTGTGCACAGCAAATAATCATATTTCATAAATTATGGAAATGGAACACTTCTAATTTGTCAGCAATTAAAAAGCACCTGACATGAGTTGGTTATAATGCCTATATGCATTGCAAAGTCTTTAAAACGACACCCACTTAGTGTCCACCAAGCGAGGTATAGTAGTTATTCATTAATTTGATGATTTATTTTTCAGCACAGAATGTCAAAAGTATGTCAAAATATTTATTTATTGTTATTTAAGTGACTCAAGAGCAAGCATACAGTATTTTTCTCATTTATTTGCTCTCTGCAATACAGGCAACATGAATAATAAATCATATGTAGCCTACCCAAATGTCAACATGTTCACATACTTTGAACTCGTTTTTAATGCTACAATAATTTAATAAATAGTTCTGAATCCACAAAGTACATTGCTTTTGTTTATTTATGAATGCATAATAAACATTTTGGCTGTGTAATCGCAGAACGACGAAGACACCAACGCAGAAGTATAAATGCAAACCAACGCTTTGGCCACTACGCGGAGCCTACACCGTAGACGCAGAAGTATAAATCAGCCTCTGTCTTGTGACATATTTTGTTATTTATCAGTCTTGTGCCAACTCTTTCAAAACAATGTGTAGTTTTAAATGAATTCTGGTGCAATGCTTTACCCCACACTTCTACTCAAGTGCATTACTGTTAACATTTCTATTTCAAACGGAGGGATGATACAAAATTATTTCCAACAAAAAAAATGTAAAATACACATAACAGTAGCTGACACTCTGGTGAAAAAAAAAAAAAAAAAAAAAAATATATATATATATATATATATATATATATATATATATATATATATATATATATATATATATATATTGAATGTCACGGCTTGCTAAAGTCATAAAAAATGTATTAATGCTAAATATATATATATATATATATGTATATGTGTGACAATCCTGTTCTACCCGCTCCATATGGGGCTCGAACCGGCGTCTCCGGCATGGGAGGCGGGTGCGCTAACAAAGAGGCTAAAGGCTACAGCCTCTAGCATCAGTCGCTAGTGCACCTCTTGAGGTCAGGAGAGTGAGGTTTATACACATTGCACAGCTATCTATCAGCTGGCCACCATTACACTCACCACCCTAAACCTCACTCCCATCCGGGTCACGGCACCATTGTGACGCTCCTGTTCTACCTGCTCCATATGGGACTCAAACCGGCGTCTATGGCATGGGAGGCGGGTGCGCTAACCAAGAGGCTAAAGCCTACAGCCTCTAGCATCAGTCGCTAGTGCACCTCTTCAGGTCAGGAGAGTGAGGTTTATACACATTGCACAGCTATCTACCAGTTGGCCACCATTACATATATGTTTATCAAAAGCTTTCAAAAACCACTTTTAAAGAGGAAAAAAGAAAATGAATTGCCAACATCAATTCTTAAATTCTCTGAGCAGTAAGTGGCTTTTAAGGAATATTCCGAGTTCAATTCAAGTTAATCTCAGTCGACAGCATTTGCTGCATAATGTTGATTACCACAAAAATTCATTTCGACTCGTCCCTCCTTTTCTTTAAAAAAAAGCAGAAATCTGTTCCAGTGAGACACTTACAATGGAAGTCAATGGGGCCAATTTCTGGAGAGTTTAAAGGCAGAAATGTGCAACTTATAATTTTAAAGCACTTACATTAATTCTTCTGTTAAAACTCGTGTATTATTTGAGCTGTAAAGTTGTTTAAATTGTCATTGTTAAGGTTGCATTAGGGTTTACAGCAGCCAAGTTGTAAAATTGTCTATAACTTTCCACAGATGTGGTTAGTATGTGATTTTATGACAGTAAAATCATGTTAACACACATATTGTATATGTCTTGTGTCTATACTTTTGAAACAGTGAGTATTTTAATGTTTACAGATTAATTTTTGTGGTAATCAACATTATGCCACAAATGCTGTCGATTAAGCTTAACTTGTGTGGGACCCGGAATGTTCCTTTAAAGGAACTACTAAAACTAATGAATACAATCGAGATGGTTTACCGCCAAACATAAAAGAAACCATGGCAAGATAGTCAGTCCACTTATAAAGATGGCACTAAAAGCAAAAAACTCAATCTAATTCAAAGCACTAGACTGAATAACACTCATTCAATTAAACAAATGTGTTTATTTTCGCTAGTGTACAGCATTAATAACATAATTTGAAAGAACAGGGAGAGAGAGTTCCACTGCTCCGGGGTTTGCAGGCCTCTCTTTAAGAAGGCAGTTAGTGGTCATTGATTTTACACTAAAATAAATCTGTCTGTTTTAATTAAGACATAAAGGCTTGTGTGCACTCGGCACAGAGAAGGAAATTATACTCCATTACTGAAACTCATCCGGCTCAAAATGACCGCTGGCCCTTTACTGATAGAATAGACTGCAGAGAGTCCCTCGCTTCAGGTAATGCAGCTTTAAATTACATTAATGGATGTAAGTACTGTTTGTACAGAAGTACTGCAATATCCCAGTTATCACAGAGAAACCACATTAACTTTATATGGTATCAATTTAGAGATTTGGAGATTAAAGCATCACTTTGATACTCTGATCAGATCAGACAGATTAAGATTTACAGATGAAACATCCTCGGAGAGAGAGATCGATGTCTGCTTTTCATTCGGCATGCCACTGAGATCCATTTTAGAGAATAAGTCATGAATGGATGGCAAGATGAAGCCAAGTCTAAACAATGAAATCTCTCATCTGAGTGTATAGACAAAACATATTTAGCTGGAGAGGAAGTGATATAAACAAACATCCAGCCATTCCATTTATCTTCTATAATAGCGACGTTTCCCACAAAATTCCTAAAAATTCCTTTGGGAGTCTTGTGGAATATTCTTAATTTGGTAGAAAGGAAAACTGAACTGGCTGTACACCAAAACATATATATACACTATACTGCCAAAAGTATTCGCTCACCCATCCAAATAATTGAATTCAGGTGTTCCAATCACTTCCATGGCCACAGGTGTATAAAATGAAGCACCTAGGCATGCAGACTGCTTCTACAAACATTTGTGAAAGAATGGGCCGCTCTCAGGAGCTCAGTGAATTTCAGCGTGGTACTGTGATAGGATGCCACCTGTGCAACAAGTCCAGTCGTGAAATTTCCTCGCTACTAAATATTCCACAGTCAACTGTCAGTGGTATTATAACAAAGTGGAAGCGATTGGGAATGACAGCAACTCAGCCACGAAGTGGTAGGCCACGTAAAATGACAGAGCGGGGTCAGCGGATGCTGAGGCGCATAGTGCGCAGAGGTCGCCAACTTTCTGCAGAGTCAATCGCTACAGACCTCCAAAGTTCATGTGGCCTTCAGATTAGCTCAAGAACAGTGCGTAGAGAGCTTCATGGAATGGGTTTCCATGGCCAAGCAGCTGCATCCAAGCCATACATCACCAAGTGCAATGCAAAGCGTCGGATGCAGTGGTGTAAAGCACGCCGCCACTGGACTCTAGAGCAGTGGAGACGCGTTCTCTGGAGTGACGAATCACGCTTCTCCATCTGGCAATCTGATGGACGAGTCTGGCTTTGGCGGTTGCCAGGAGAACGGTACTTGTCTGACTGCATTGTGCCAACTGGGAAGTTTGGTGGAGGGGGATTATGGTGTGGGGTTGTTTTTCAGGAGCTGGGCTTGGCCCCTTAGTTCCAGTGAAAGGAACTCTGAATGCTTCAGCATACCAAGAGATTTTGGACAATTCCATGCTCCCAACTTTGTGGGAACAGTTTGGGGATGGCCCCTTCCTGTTCCAACATGACTGCGCACCAGTGCACAAAGCAAGGTCCATAAAGACATGGATGAGCGAGTTTGGTGTGGAAGAACTTGACTGGCCTGCACAGAGTCCTGACCTCAACCCGATAGAGCACCTTTGGGATGAATTAGAGTGAAGACTGTGAGCCAGGCCTTCTCGTCCAACATCAGTGTCTGACCTCACAAATGCGCTTCTGGAAGAATGGTCAAAAATGCCCATAAACACACTCCTAAACGTTGTGGAAAGCCTTCCCAGAAGAGTTGAAGCTGTTATAGCTGCAAAGGGTGGGCCGACGTCATATTAAACCCTATGGATTAAGAATGGGATGTCACTTAAGTTCATATGCGTCTAAAGGCAGATGAGCGAATACTTTTGGCAATATAGTGTATATATATATCCTCGGCCTATTTTAAAGATATTCATTTGTGCGATAAATTTCAATGAAACTGAATTGAATATTTTTTTTAAATATGTCACAAATAATGAATTCAGAATAAATATGAAGTATTTAATTTTAATTAATTAGATGTAAGAACTTTTAAAACTCTGTAAAAACAGTTTGGTATATTGCAAAACAACTACATTTTCCTAAGCATGAATTAAATACATTTTTATAGCTACTAGGCAAAGTTAAGCATATTTAAATAAATCTATTTTCCATCTGTTTAGATTGAACTTTTTTCATGAATAAATAAATCAATCAATACATGTCTATGCATTGGAAAACGATATACAGTATATGGCCCTTCAGTGCTGGAATAGACTGCATTTTTTTTTTTTAAATTCTCCCCTTTTCTCCCCAATTTTTTGCATGCCCGATTCCCAATGCGCTCTAAGTCCTCATGGTGGCGTAGTGACTCGTCTCAATCCGGGTGGCGGAGGACGAATCTCAGTCGCCTCCGCGTCTGAGACAGTCAATCCGTGCATCTTATCACATGGCTTGTTGAGTGCGTTACCGCGGAGACGTAGTGTGTGTAGAGGCTTCCTCACCACACACCCCACTGAGAGCGAGAACCACATTATAGCGACCACGAGGAGGTTACCCCATGTGACTCTACCCTCCCTAGCAACCGGGCCAATTTGGTTGCTTAGGAGACCTGGCTGGAGTCACACAGCACGCCCTGGATTCAAACTCACGACTCCAGGTGTGATAGTCAGCGTCTTTACTCAATGAGCTACCCAGGCCCCCTTAGACTGCCTTTTTAATATAGTTAAGCATTGTAACAAGGTTCACAGAATGAGGAAGCAGGAGACGGCGATTCCAACACAGGAAAGTCTTTTTAATCGAACAATAGCAACAACGAAGGACCTCACATTCAAAGGAATTAAAGTTTTATAAGGAATGGCAACGGCCAACACACAAGCAGCTTGTCAGCTGGTCTCTCTCTCTCTCTCTCTCTCTCAATGGACTGGCACCTTTTATCTCCCCTGTCTCTCACTGCAAACATAGAAACATGTCAGGTGAAAACCCTTACCACTTCCTCTCTCCCCAGACGAACGCTCGACCACACCCTCACCTCCACAAACATATTTCAATAAACCCATTCTTTTAATCCTCGTGTTTTGGATCCTGGAGATGTGTTGACATGCCCTGACATTTGTGCTTTTTTCACTAGGGGGATAATGGCCCACCCCCTAATGGGTCTATCAATGTGAAATTTTTACAGCATTGATGGGGGCGTCAGATTATTACCGTATGAATAGCGGGCTCCGCAAATGGGCGTGCCTGGACAAGCGCTAATGTTCTGAGACAGAAAAACTGTACCTCTCATTAGTTTCCTATGCATTACATAATCAGAGAATATTTGTTTTGGATTTTAATTGGTTTATTTAAAAGTAGACATTTCAAGGTTTCTATAGACATATTGATGAGCAACAGTTATACGCTGAGTTTCGGTTCATTTTTGTGACGTGCTCTAAGCAAAAGTAAACAGAGATTTAAGCAGCAGAAAGTGCATCCTGGTTTTTTTTCTGCATTTTACAAAGCACAATGTTTTGTTTTTACTGTGAGTGGACACAAATAAAAGTAGACCTTTTACAGTTTCGAATGATGTCTTCCTCTTATCTGTATGACCACCAATGACGGAGTATTTAAAGTCGTTGCTGTTCTTATTAGAAAAAATTCTAAGTGATCACGCCAGTGCCTCCGTCGACTCCAGAGGGTTAAATCTCTCATTGGCCAGAAATAATAATAATAATAATAATAATAATAATAATAATAATAATAATAATAATAATAATTTATATTTATGACAAAAACAAACAAAAAATAAAATAAATAAATAATAATAATTTATATTTATGACAAATAATAATAAATCATAATAATAATAATTTATATTTATGACAAAATCAAACAAAAAAATAAAATAAATAATAATAATAATAATAATAATTTATATTTATGACAAATAATAATAATAATAATAATAAATAAATAATGATAATAATTTATATTTATGACAAAAACAAACAAAAAATAAAATAAATAATAATAATAATTTATATTTATGACAAAATCAAACAAAAAATTAAATTAATAATAATAATAATAATAATTTATATTTATGACAAAAACAAACAAAAAAATAAATAAATAATAATAATAATTTATATTTATGACAAAAACAAACAAAAAATAAATAATAATAATAATAAATAAATAAATGAATAAATAATAGTAATAATAATAATATGTATATATTTGATTCGCTATTTAGAAATAGTGGGTAATCTTAAATATAAAAATATATCTATAAAAAAAATTAGGCCATAACATTCATTTTGCCAAAACTTTCTTATATTTCCAGGTTTAAATGAAAATAAAAAGTCTCTGATTTTTGAAAGCTTTTGTGTGTAAATATTAATAGTATTCAGAACGTTAAACCATTTTTAGAATGGGTCAGATTTTAGAACTGTATAAATGAAGCCCTCCAAACCAGCACAAAACCCAGAGACATGAAAGTGCTGGATGATGCTGAAGGTCTAAACTGCTGCTCTTTACAGCTTCTTTGAGCAATAACTGAAGAATTAATCAGCAGCACAGCATCCTGCAGTCTGCATTTAAAAGAGATTGTGTGACTGTCCAGCATAGGCAACTTGATCTATCTTATCTGTGTTCCAGTAAACTAATACAAAAACAGCTGTAGACACGTCATGACAAATTCATAGTCTTTGCTTTCGACTAAACCCCCTGTTGAGAGTCGAGTCTGCCATCTCAGTGTCTCAAAGACAAGTCTGATGCTGAATAATGCAGCAGAACTGTGGGAAAAATGTCACGTTGAAGAGAATCAGCACAGATCTTTAAAAGCGGATAGCGCGATGCAGAAGATTAAATAGGAATACTGCCTGTTTAAAGTTTCATACGGGACGGCAGGCCCTCTGGGAAGACAGAACTGAGTGAAATTATATTCAGAATCATGTCACGAAGAGAGGAAATTGAAAAAAAAAAAATATCTAAAAACACTCTCTGAAAGCTTGTTGCATGTGTGTGTTTCGCAGGACACGGATATGATTCCACAAAAAAGCCAACATAAGATGGCATTCGTAATGCATTTAACAGGGTAATGTGATGCGTTTCTAAATGAATCGGCATTATTTAGCATTATATACATCGTGATATCATTGATTAATAATATTTTTCCTGTCCTTGGCAACATTAGGAGAAAAGTACAAGATTATTAATGAAAGACACACTGTGGTGGAGAGTTTCACTTAAGCATCTAATTCAGCAACAGTTCTGCACAGACACTGAATCATTCAAACAGCCCCTCAGTGGTTCTTTTGATTCTCACATCTGGCACTGAATGGGCTCTGCAACTAAAAATCAATCACAGCATCTCTGCCAATCAGGAGCCAACTCTCAGCTGACACCTGCCGACACGAACTCACTCTCTCACAGCGGAGGATGAGCAAGAAGAAAAGAGTGAATCAGGTGCAAGAGGTTTTAGATATTGTTGCAGCTCTGCTCCACAGATTTCTGGCAACACAACAGTTACTGGATGAGGAGAACAGACTCTTTAACTATGTATTGAAACTAGACAAATCTATCCAGAGACGAGGGTTCTGCAGTCTGCAGTAAATAAACTGCAGTATAGACCGTGTTGGGGAAAATAATTTATATTATGAAGCTTATTGTTTGGCAAGCTACAGTTTTAAAGTAGTAAAGCTACTCATTAAAAAAAAAAAAAAAAAAAAAAAAAAGTAGTTAGCTACACAAAAATCTACAAACAAAAATGAACTAAATAGGGGAGACTGGGGCTAGTTGTCACACTTTTTATTCCAGTGAATATTTCTCAGCGTAGGTTTATTTTTGAAAGTTCAAATCTTTGCCTCAAAAAAGCTATTGAATATTTTCACTGATATTGGCCAGGAAAAAAGATACAGTTTATTGAACGCACATTGACCTTTTGTGACAACTTGCCCCATTAGCTGGGCATGCTGTCACCAGGGTTGGGAGTGTCACTTTTAAAAAGCATTCCACTACAGAGTAAAGAAAGCTGTTAAATGTAATTTGTAATGTATTCCTTTAGATTACTCAAGGTCAGTAACATGAATACTTTGGATTACTTCTTCAGCACAGATTTTGTCACTTGACAATAAACAAGTGAATAAATCTGTTAAATAAATTTTTACTGTAAAAAAAAAAAAGAAAAAATCCAAAAATTTTCATCAAGAATTAGATATTAGCAATATTACTTGAGAAAAAGAAAATATGATCTAACATGGATTTTCTTTAAATTTAAATAGGTAAACGTGACATTTTGCCCTTTGCACTATGAAAAGCGAAACTATGCAAGACGTCTGATTGGTCCATCTAACCACTGATCTAAAAACGCCCCGGAACATGAATAAAACAAGCTAGAAATGAAAGAAAGTGGATGAGGGCGTGCTGGCTAGTGGTTTGTAGACATGTGTTGATCCATTAGGAGATATTCCGTTATACACAAGTCCAGATGTTTATGTATGTAGCTATAACTTGCATTGTACGACTTATATGATAGTCGTAGAATGACCATATACTGTTTGCACAATTATCAAGCTATCAAGTAAAATAACGGTGTTTTAAAACCTATGTGTGTTTCGTGTTATTCTTCTTCTTTCAAGTGGGAAATTAGTCTTAATTAACATGATAACTTGATAGATTGTTTTTTCCTGATAACGGTGCATGTAAAAGGTCTATAAATAGCATTTAAGCTTAGCATAAAGCTAAATGTTCACATGACCGTTTACAAAAGGTTATCTATTTCTTCTGCTACAAACTGACAACATGCAACGACCTGACTTTCATGAAAAATATCTAAGAGCACATTTAAACCTTTCAGGAAATAACTGCCTTCATAATATCGTTGACTCTTGTCTGAATGTATGTCAGTGTGGTTTGATTATATTAACTTGTTTACCCAAGAGCTATAATAAAAATATGATTCACAAAAACTTTTGTAATATGAGGATTTTAAACTAGGTGTTTGGTTCCATCCTTCATCCATCCATCCATCATCCATCCATCCATCCATCATCCATCTATCCATCATCATCCATTCATCCATCTATCCATCATCCATCTATCCATCATCCATCTATCCATCATCCATCCATCCATCTATCATCATCCATCCACCCATCCATCCATTCATCCATCCATCCATCCATAATCCATCCATCATCCATCTATCCATCATCCATCCATTCATCCATCCATCATCCATCTATCCATCCATCCATCCATCTATCCATCATCATCCATTCATCCATCTATCCATCATCCATCTATCCATCCATCCATCTATCCATCATCCATCCACCCATCCATCCATTCATCCATCCATCCATAATCCATCCATCATCCATCTATCCATCATCCATCCATTCATCCATCCAACTATCCATCATTCATCCACCCATCCATCCATTCATCCATCCATCCATAATCCATCCATCATCCATCTATCCATCATCCATCCATCCATCCAACTATCCATCATTCATCCATCCATCATCCATTCATCCATCCATTTATCCATCTTTCATCCATCCATCATCCATCCATCTATCCATCATCCATCCATCCATCTATCCATCATCTATCCTTCATCCATCTTGACATATAGCTGTTGTGACAATGAATAATTAAGGTGACAGCATTAAACTTGAACAGGTAAACTGCATACAACAGAATAAAAAATACAATAAGAATAACAAACTATGCCCCGTTTTCTAAAAAACAAGTAATAACATAGTTATTAACATGTTATATGCAGTTATTAACACAGTAATAAATTGCAGCATTTAACTAACTAATACTTGAATAATTTTTTGTTAATCTGACAATTTATTTGAACTGTCCAAATGAACCAGAGCGAGTTTGATTATTGCTTCAACTCGCAAGCAGTAAAGCTTGATGTGCAAATAATGTGACACAAAAAACAGGGATGTAGCCTCTGGTCAAACTAAATGCTTCTCATTTGAAAAAAAGTCGCGTGTTACTGTCATCGGGCCCGTAAAGGAAGCTGGAACCCATTTAGCCTACGCCTCAACTGAACTTCGGCTGACATAAAAATATGCACACTTTTGGCACACACATTACTAGTATATCATGGGAACTGACCTAAAAGGAGTGACTACTAGCTGCTTTAAGACATTGCTTTCCTGTTCTTGATAGATCATAATGATCAAACTGATGGCTCACTCAAACTATACATAGGACAGGCTTCAACAAACTTAAACAAGTGACGGGAGCTTAAGATACACACTTCATATAGTATTAACAAATCTTTTGTTTCAAACCAATGCTTCTAAGCCATTACACTGATAAAATTATGTGATTTCACCAGCATGTGTCACCAGTGTGTGACGTTTCGAGCACTTCCAAACACTGAATCACTTACCGAATCAGTTGGTTCAACTGATTCAAAGCTCTGATAATCTTTGTTAAACAATCAGTACCTCAAAAAGTATCACACCTAACTAAGAGGAATACTAATCTCAGCCAGGGTAACTAAAAAATAAACCCATGTCATAACATAAAACTACATAATTAACATTAAATGGAACTTAAAACAGAACTATAACCCCCAATAACTTTTAAATGTTAATTAATAACACCCCCCAAACAGTTCCCAAAACCAGCACAGATGTACCTCATTAATTATGCAATGACAACAGCCAACAGCAAGTCCTCAAGCATAAACAACAACAACAGACGTTAAAGTATATTCCTGGTAAGGACTATAAATCAATGTAGTTTTAGCATCTGATATTCATTTAAATAGGTAAACGTGACATTTTGCCCTTTGCACTAAGAAAAGCGAAACTATGCAGACGTCCGATTGGTCCATCTAACCACTGATCTAAAAACGCCCCGGAACATGAATAAAACAAGCTAGAAATGAATGAAAGTGGATGAGGGCGTGCTGGCTAGTGGTTTGTAGACACGTGTCGATCCATTAGGAGATATTCCGTTATACACAAGTCCAGATGTTTATGTAAGTAGCTATAACTTGCATTGTACGACTTATATGATAGTCGTAGAATGACCATATACTGTTGGCACAATTATCAAGCTTATAAAGTAAAATAACGGTGTTTTAAAACCTGTGTGTGTTTCGTGTTATTCTTCTTCTTTCAAGTGGGAAATTAGTCTTAATTAACAGTAAGACACGACTGATATCCAAGATCAGTCATAAAGTCAGCAGCATTAGGTATTCTATTATTGTGGATGAGGAAATAACTTTAACCCTTAACTCTCAAGACAGACAATGTCGAATGCAATATGCTGCTTTAATAACAGTATAAAACACAGGGCCTATTGTGCTTGTGTAACGTTCTTGAATGCAGACACAAACAATAAACGACTGTCAAACGATTTAATAGACACATAACAAAGAGGGACCGATACACAAGAACACCAATCCATCTGAAACCGAAGACAGCTGCCTCATCAAAGTTATTTGTTAACTGTGAATATAATGCAGTCTCTCTCTGTGCCGGTGGTGCGAAAGCAGATTTGAATCTCTTTAGTTAGATTACGTCAACATTTGAACGATGTATCCACCCCCACCCCACTTCAAAACTCTTTCCAGCGCCAGTGTATCAGAATACAACCCTTTCAACAGAACTGTCTCAAAAGCTATTAAAAAGAAAGCTCGAGTTTATTTAGGATAAATATAATAGTAATACACAAACGGCCCAATAAACACTGCCATATATTCTTTAGAATCTTCCTGTTGTCTCGTGAAAGAAATACTGTTGCAAGATCACAGGTGTTTGTGTGTGTGCTAGACTTCAAAAACGCTTTGAACGAATCATCAAAATGCCTCTGCAAGGCTGTAAACCAATAAATCCAAATGTTGCTAGAATTACAGAGCTTTCGTTCCCCTAGACAAACAGATGTGGCTGCTATGGGCAAATAAACAGTAAACACTTGATTTTTTGGCCTTGAAGAGGCAACACTCTCACTGCAGGAGACGAGCAGTCACGGGTTTGGGCAAACAGAGGTAAAGTGAGTGTCTGGAACTGAACCAGTACTTAAGAGACATGTAAACGGCACAAGAACAAGAACAACACTGGGCTCAGACAACCAACGATGATGGAGGACAAGTCAAGCACAGAGATGCAGAGCTGAAGCAGAACTCTCTATACTACCGGCTGAAGGTAACAGTTTGAAGTTTAAACTAAAATGAAAATTCAGTCATCACTTATTCACCCTCATATTGTTCCAAACCCATATGACTTTCTCTTCTCCATGCAACATGTGTCATGGCCATGATGTTTGACTTCATTAATCTCAAACCTGGTATGACAAGTCTTGAATGTACAAAAAGCACACATTCTCTTAATCATCAGTTTGAGTTAGGGTTAAGGTTAGGTTGTGTCCATCAGGATGAGGTTATAGGATACCAAAGGCTACTAAACGGACTTATTAATAAAAAACAATTGTTTTAATAAAATAAATAGTTTATGTCTTGTGGCTATACTTTTGAAACAGTGAGTATTTTAATGTTTACGGATTGACCCCATTGACTTCCATTGTAAGTGACTCACTGGAACACACATTTGTGCTTTTTTTAAAGGGTCATGAAACCCCTTATTTCAGCACAGTTGAGTTCTCACCACGATTCCAAAAAATGCCAGGGAAAGTGGGCGTGGTCAGGGGAGGAGGAGTGAACACAACAACTGCCTGATTCAAGTCACTAACTTTATTTCACTAATGCAGTTAACAGCATCAACGGTTCTTCCAATTGCTCGTAACAAAATTAACAAATAATTTACACACTGTTTTACAAGCTCTCACAGTACATGAACAGAATAACACTGGTCATTTTATATTGGTAATTTAATGCGCAAATGCTGTAAATGCCAAGCCGTTAAAATATGTGAGTGCTTTTACATTTTTAATAACTTTTGAGACTTATTCCAAGACAGTGATTCTCAAGTAAAAGTGCTTAGGCTGGTAAACACACTGACATTAAAGAGGAATGGATCGAATATGTTTGTGTCTGAGACTATCAGCGTCTATCAGACTATCAGTGTAAACCGCACCTCAAACGAGCTCCAGTCCACCTCAACACATATCACCGGCGCTCTGTCAGCATCGCAAAGAATCCGTGCAATTTTTTAATACTCGTGGAGCAGTATCGCCACTTGAGAGTTTGAAGCACTCGTCTTATGAGAATGTCACATGGTGTCATAAATAACCATGAGAAGAGCCTTCTCATAGGATAAGGTCACACAGTCTCATTAATAATTATGAGACATTGATGAGACACATGATAAGACTTTCCCTCTCTTTGTCTGTAGTCCCCACATGCTTTAAAACATCCACCATTGTGCCTGTTCCAAAACAATCAAAAATAACTTGTTTAAATGACTGGCGTCCTGTTGCTCTGACCCGCATCATCAGCAAATGCTTTGAGAGACTAATCAGAGATTACATCTGCTCTGTGCTGCCCGCCTCACTGGACTCACTGCAGTTTGGTTACCACTACAACCGCTCCACTGATGATGTCATTGCATCTACAATAAACACTGCTCTCTCCCACCTGGAAAAAAGAACACTTATGTGAGAATGCTGTTTGTAGACTACAGCTCAGCATTCAACACCATAGTGCCCTCCAAGCTTGATGAGAAACTCCGGGCTCTGGGCTTAAACAGCTCGCTGTGCAGCTGGATCCTGGACTTCCTGTCAAGCAGACGCCAGGTGGTTAGAATAGGTAGCAACATCTCCTCCTCACTGACCCTCAACACTGGAGCCCCACAGGGCTGTGTTCTCAGCCCACTACTGTATTCCTTGTACACACATGACTGTGTGGCAACACATAGCTCCAATGCCATCATTAAGTTTGCTGATGACACGACGGTGGTAGGTCTGATCACTGACAATGATGAAACAGCCTACAGAGAGGAGGTGCACACTCTGACACACTGGTGTCAGGAGCACAACCTCTCCCTCAACGTCAGTAAGACAAAGGAGCTTGTGGTGGACTTCAGAAGAAAAGACAGAGAACACAGTCCCATCACCATCAATGGAGCACCGGTGGAGAGAGTCAACAGCTTCAAGTTCCTGGGTGTCCACATCACTGAGGAACTCACATGGTCCATCCACACTGAAGTCGTTGTGAAGAAGGCTCATCAGCGCCTCTTCTTCCTGAGACGGCTGAGGAAGTTTGGAATGAACCACCACATCCTCACACGGTTCTACACCTGCACTGTAGAGAGCATCCTGACTGGCTGCATCTCCGCCTGGTACGGCAACAGCACCGCCCACAACCGCAAAGCACTGCAAAGGGTGGTGCAAAGTGCCAGACACATCATCGGAGGTGAGCTTCCCTCCCTCCAGGAAATATATACAAGGCGGTGTGTGAAAAAAGCTCGGAGGATCATCAGAGACTCCAGCCACCCGAGCCATGGGCTGTTCTCACTGCTACCATCAGGCAGGTGGTATCGCAGCATCAGGACCCGCACCAGCCGACTCCATGACAGCTTCTTCCCCCAAGCAATCAGACTTCTGAACTCTTGATCTCTCACGATCAAATACATCAGCACTGCACTTTATTAATCTTATATCTCACACCGGACTGTCATAAATTATATTATTATTATATTATATTCTCTCTTAACAACTGACTATCAACCGACAGCCTGAATGTCAATACAGTACAATACTGTACATTCTATATATACTATATATACTTTTTTATATATTTTATTTTTTATTTTTATTGAATAATGTGTATCTATATAGTGCGTATTGTATACTGTACGGTGTATGTTATTATTTGTATATTGTGTTGAGTGTAATTATGTGTATATCATATGTTTAAATTGTGTTGTGTTAATTTGATGTTATTGTAAATTGGTATATGTCTCATCACTGTCACAACTGCTATGTTGATCGGAACTGCACCCAAGAATTTCACACACCATTGCACTTGTGTGCAATAAAGTGATTTGATTTGATTTGATTTAATTTTGATAATGCACTATAGTGCATGGAAACGTCACGTCGCAAAAAAGTGCAAAAAATCCCTAAATTAACCACTTTCCTCTTAAAGTTATAATTAATATCATGTCCTTGTACAACTCATACATATCTGTATCTGTTAACATCTCAGAAAATGTAGTTTAGTGTTGCATGACCCTTTAAAGAAAAGGAGTGACGAGTCTAAATTAATTTTTGTGGTAATCAACATTATGCCACTTTAAGTTCTCTTTATGCTTGTCTTAAAATGCTTGTTTTCTTTAATGCTTTTATGTTTTATATTGTATGCTTTATGTATTGTTTTGGTGTGAAGTATGTGCAGTTGTTTTGACCAACGACTAAACCAAAGGCTAGACAATAAACTAGTTACACTAAAATCTACTGTTTGGCATTAGATTTATAGTAATGTAGCACACAACTTTAATTATACTTTAATGCTACTTTTTGTCAATTTTAATGTTTGCCAGCCCTTATTCACTGTCTTTGTATGGGAAAGAACAGCCAGTACATTCTGCTAAATATCTCTTTTTGTGTTCCATGGAAGAGTAAGTTGTAATGGGTTTGGACCGGCATGAATAAATGATGTCCACATTTTCAGTGTTGGTTGAAAAATTCAATTATCTGCTGCTCGAGCTGATGCCATTTGTACCTTTGTTGGGTCCAGAAAAGCTTCCTCGAAAAGAAGTGTATTTCTACAATGTGATAATGATTGGAAGTGTGTAGTAACAGGGAACAGATTTGGATGTTCTCGGTCTTTAAAAGTTTGAAGTGAGTTTCAGATGTTAACCATCAGCGCTTTTGGCGAGTTAACCGCTCTACTGTAATCCAGACCACTTATAAATCACCCATTCACTGTGAACAGTAACAAAAAGCTTAAACCGTTTAACAAACAAAATATTTCTACCATGTTGCGATTTTAGAACTATTTCTTGCTATTGGAATTCTTCCCTTATTCCAGGAGATGTGCGAGTCACATTTATCTCCTTAATCTGAGACCTGCTGCCAGCCTCACTCTCCTGAACGATGTTACTCAGCTATCTGAAAACGTAGGCCTACCTGAATTGAGCTTCAGGGAATTTAGACTCAGGCTGGGATTTTGAGCTGCCAAGAAGGCAGTACTTATTTGCAATTCTTTTTCACCTTGCATTTCGCTTTTCTGTCAAGGCATAAAGATGTAGTCGTGAGCAGCACACATAACGTACAGCTATGGTCATTAATCGATTCATCTGAAGGACGGGTGGAGATTCCACCTGTAGGGTCATGAGCCTCCTCGAGCCCCACAAGCAACCGTTTGGTCTTCTGAAGTTCATTTCTTATTCAAAAAAATTGGCAGGATTTTGCCATTTGAACTGGAAAAGCGTTACTGAAAAAAGTGGATTCTCAGATGGGCATCTGTCGAGTCAGTCTCAAGCCAGTGTGGTGATAGAGTTGTGATGAAATATTCCTCTCACATATTCATTTAAAGCAAAGTCTTTCTAGCAAGTCAGTCCAATGTCGGCCGTCTTTGGGACGCTCTTAGGAGGTTATTTCCAGTCATGCCAGTGCAGCTCCAATCTACTTGAATGGAGAAAGACCAACATTTCAAAAAACGGATCAAAGAACGTATTTCTGATACACAAACATACTGATTAACTGGCTAAAATCTTAACCAGAATCTGTTTGAATCGCATAGTTGAGATAATTGACATTTATCACATAATTTGACACATTTGGAATAAAATGAACGACCATTTTACAGTTAATCAAATTCAAGCCCACCCAAGCACGCTGGAAACGAAAGTGAAAGTGAAGTGAAAGTGCCACAGAAGCAACACTAAGGCCCTGTCCCAATGCGGTTTTGGACTTGCCTAATTACACACTTGTCTTACATATTTTCGGTGTTTGGCCACAGTCTGTAAGTATGACGTGAAAACTGTGAGTGTGTGTATGACTTTTGATTGCACGTTGGGACACTCGTAGATTAATGATGTTGGTCCCAGTTGTGACAGCTGTTTTTGTAGTTATCAGAAGAATGATTGTTGTTGATTGTGGTGACTGTTATAGCCTACTTAAAATAATAAATAACTGAACAGTTTATCCATTCTTTTATTTATCATTACACTACTGGTTGTTGGAAGTGTATTATGTTGTTGAAAATATCCAAGTGCATTTTTTACAATGTTTAATCGTAAGTAATTGCTCGGGTAGGTGGGGTGTCGGCTCCTGAACGTGATGAACTCTGGGATATGCTTAGCCTGAAATACCGCTCTGAAGCGGTATTTGGGCCAGTGAGGATTTAGTGTGGGTTAAGTGCACTGAGCTTTGGCATGTTTCAGACATGGGACAGTCTTGAACACTTTCTCTGTGCCGCGTGCACGTGCACTTACTGTAAGTATCAAGACCGCAAGTGTGGGTATTGGGACAGGGCCTAAATGATGGGGCTGCTTCAGTAAATGTGCTTTTCATGTTGATCTTGTTGAGCGCGTTACCGCGGAGATGTAGCGCGTGTGGAGGCTTCACGCTATTATCCGCGGCATCCACGCACAACTCACCACGCGCCCCACCGAGAGCAAGAACCACATTATAGTGACCACGAGGAGGTTACCCCATGTGACTCTACCCTCCCTAGCAACCGGGCCAATTTGGTTGCTTAGGAGACCTGGCTGGAGTCACTCAGCACGCCCTGGATTCAAACTCGCGACTCCAGGTGTGGTAGTCAGCGTCAATACTCACTGAGCTTCCCAGGCCCCCCTCCTTATATTATTTTTATTGTAATTTTTTATTGTATTTTATTTTTTTATAAGCCTTTAATTTTGAGTATGCCACTGAAACAGGAAATCTTTAAAAACATCTTCAGAGCTTAAAGGGTTAAAAACACCTTCTGATTACAACATCATTTCACTTGATTTTGGTGCCCCCGCTGGACGTTTCACTTGAAATCTGCAGCGAAATGTGTAATGAAGCACGTAATTTTCGTTTGCAAAAATTTGCCATTGTCATGTAAATTTCAAGAGATCAAGCTGGTCATCTATTACACGCACACACACGCACACACACACACACACACACACACACACTCGATTCAAGCTCAGTTCAATGGGATACGTGAAATTACAGCAATTACTAAGACATTACATCTATATATATATATATACTGGAAGCCAAAATTTTGGAATAATGTACAGATTTTGCTGTTTTGGAAGGAAATTGGTACTTTTATTCACCAAAGTGGCATTCAACTGATCACAAAGTATAGTCAGGACATTACTGATGTAAAAAACAGCACCATCATTATTTGAAAAAGTCATTTTTGATCAAATCTAGACAGCAGCCATCACTCCAACACCTTATCCTTGAGTAATCATGCTAAATTGAACATTTGGTACTAGAAAATCACTTGCCATTATATCAAACACAGCTGAAAGATATTTGGTTCATTAAATGAAGCTTAACATTGTCTTTGTGTTTGTTTTTGAGTTGCCACAGTATGCAATAGACTGGCATGTCTTATGGTCAATATTAGGACAAAAATGGCACAAAAGAAACAGCTTTCTCTAGAAACTCATCAGTCAATCATTGTTTTGAGGAATGAAGGCTATACAATGCTTGAAATTGCCAAAAAACTGAAGATTTCATACAAAGGTGTACACTACAGTCTTCAAAGACAAAGGACAACTGACTCTAACAAGGACAGAAAGAGATGTGGAAGACCAGATGTACAACTAAACAAGAAGATAAGTACATCAGAGTCTCTAGTTTGAGAAATAGACGCCTCACATGTCCTCAGCTGACAGCTTCATTGAATTCTACCCGCTCAACACCAGTTTCATGTACAACAGTAAAGAGAAGACTCAGGTGTGCAGGCCTTATGGGAAGAACTGCAAAGAAAAAGCCACTTTTGAAACAGAAAAACAAAAAGAAAAGGTTAGAGGGGGCAAAGAAACACAGACAGTGGACAACAGATAATTGGAAAAGAGTGTTATGGATCTTAACCCCATTGAGCTTTTGTGGGATCATCTAGACTGTAAGGTGCGTGAGAAGTGCCCGACAAGACAGTCACATCTATGGCAAGTGCTACAGGAAGTGTGGGGTGAAATGTCACCTGAGTATCTGGACAAACTGACAGCTAGAATGTCAAGGATCTGTAAAGCTGTCATTGCTGCACGTGGAGGATTTTTTGATGAGAACTTTTTGAAGTTGTTTAAGAAGTTATGAACATTTTTTTCAAATTGTAATAGTAATTTTTGTCCTGACTATACGTTGTGATCAGTTGAATGCCACTTTGGTGAATAAAAGCACCAATTTCTTTCCATAAGAGCAAAATCTGTACATTATTCCAAACTTTTGGCCGCCAGTGTGTATATATATACAAATAATATTCAGATCATTAAAATGCATTCCATTCTTGTGGCAGAGGAGTTAAGAATGTATAAGTCAATACAAAAAGTGGCTTTAGAATCTAATGTATTGTTTACTACCATAATAATGAACAAAAGCAATTCATTTTGCAATTGAATTTGTCAATCAGTCCGAGATTTATTATAAGGTCTTGTTTAAGGGCCCGCCAACGTACACCTTTCTGGAGCGTCTCACTTTGGTTGATTCACGCCATAAACATACCGTTTTTAGGTCGCTGTGTAAAGTTAAACATAGTTTAATACTTAGAAAAACATGTCTTGAGATCCCTAGTTCGGATCTGCACTCCATCATGCTGTTTTGAATGCAAGAACGTGTTTTTATCTCGTGTTTTCTGCTGTCAATAAGTGTGGTTTGTTCTCTGCTTAAGCTACGTGTTGCCTATGCAGCGAGTTTCGCTTTTTGCCCCCTGGAGAAAACAACTGGTACTTCAAGCTTGAATTGCTTATATGGAAACATGTCCGGGGACATGATTGAGTTAATTTAATAATTCTGAGTGCTCCAATAATCATTTGCTCTCTAGTTAGAGCTGGGATGAATGTTTTGTATGTACTGAATGCTCTACATGCACACCAACAGGATGTTAATACATGTATGTCCTTTTATCAGGAAACACAACAGTCCTCGCAGCTACAACAACTTGCTGCAGTGCATACCATACCATTACACATCCCTGCAGGACTTCAGCTGCTCAATATGCACATCCTCTTAAGTGCTGAAGTATGAGCTCTCTCTTTCCATGCTACTGAGAGCAAATCCGCTATCAAAGACATACAACATAATCAATAGTCACTTTGCATGACAGGGAAAAAGTAGTCAACTTCCTTCCATTCTGGAGACCTGGACTCTTAGCAAAATCTATTTTTCACCCATCTTTATTTGTTTGACTTTCTTTCTTCTGCAAAACACATAAAATATCAATGCAGTAATGCAAAGATGTAAAGAGGCTTTTAGCCCCTTACATTCTGTTTTTTTGTGATCCACAGAAGAAAGAACGACATGACGGTGAGTTTTCAGATGAACTTTCCCTTTAAATTAAGAATGCATCCACCTTAGCATTAGTATTGAAGTTATAATAAGACTGAGAGAGAGATTATTAAAAAAAGATGAGGTACATATGCTTATTGTGTCAGTCTGTCAACGTGGCATGCCTCGGCTTCACCGCTGACTCCTTTTCAACCCGTTTTCAACATTACACAGCATCTTTTTCAGACTAATTGTCTCTCTCCTGCATTGCACACGCCGCCGAACAAATGCCGTCTTGGCAGATGCTATTTGTCATGTGTGCAGGATTCACAAAGCCTCTTTTTCACTGCATCTCTCCCTCAGTCCCTATTTTCTCACATTCTCAGTCAGCATTATCTTATCAAGCACGCAGAATAACTTTTCCTTGTTTCCCCTGTTCTTGGGTATTTGCGAATGTGTGCATTATTACAGTTAATGTGAGTCTTTACCTCAGCAGCTAAATGTTCCAACATAATGTGTTCTATTAACTGATTTCACTAAAATTCACGTTAGCAGATGAGAATCACCTATAGCCAAACACATTACTAATGTAAAACAGGTAATCAGTTGTGAGTGTAAACACAGGTGTAGTAAAAACCACCTGACTCCATCTGCATGACAAGCTTGTGCTGCCCTGGGTGCTAATGGATGCTCAGGATGCTGATACAGCAACAATACGAACACCATGAGCTGATGTCCCATGCAAACCAGCCTCAAGGTCCTGAGAACACATCTCCAAATCATTCTCTCTTTTATATCAGCCTTTGTAAAACAACAACAACAAAAACAGTCTTGACTCTTTAGCAAAATAACTGTGGCAGTTTACAAAGATAAGACTCAAGGTGAGGAGAAACAGAAAGTCCTTGAGTGAATCATCCAAATATTCAAATATTTAATATCAATTCCTCATTATGCATGCATCCCTGCAGAGAGGGAGAGAAAGAAAGAGAGAAAGAGAGAGAGAGCGAGAGAGAGAGTGGGAGAGAGAGAACAAGAGAGAGAGAGAGAGAGAGAGAGAGAGAGAGAGATAGAGAGAGAAAGAGTGGGAGAGAGAGAGAGATAGACAGAGAGAGAGAGAGAGAGAGAGAGAGAGAGTGGGAGAGAGAGAGAAAGAGAGAGAGAGGGGGAGCGCGAGAGAGAGAGGGAGAGAGCGAGAGAAAGAGAGAGAGAGAGTGGGAGAGAGAGAGAGAGAGAGTGGGAGAGAGAGAGAAAGAGAGAGAGAGAGAAAGAGAGAGAAAGAGAGTGGGAGAGAGAGAGAAAGAGAGAGAGTGGGAGAGAGACAGAGAGAGAGAGAGAGAGAGTGAGAGAGAGAGAGAGAGAAAGAGAGAGAGAGAGAATGGGAGAGAGAGAGAGAAAGAGAGTGGGAGAGAGAGAGAGATAGACAGAGAGAGAGAAAGAGAGAGAGAGATAGAGATAGACAGAGAGAGAGAGAGAGAGAGTGGGAGAGAGAGAGAAAGAGAGAGAGAGGGGGAGCGCGAGAGAGAGAGGGAGAGAGCGAGAGAAAGAGAGAGAAAGAGAGTGGGAGAGAGAGAGAGAAAGAGAGAGAGAGAGTGAGAGAGAGAGAGAGAAAGAGAGAGAGAGAATGGGAGAGAGAAAGACAGAGAGAGAGAGAGAGAGAGAGAGAGAGGGAGAGAGAGAGAGAGAATGGGAGAGAGAGAGAGAGGGAGTCTCCACCCATTATCACACAAAAAACATCATTTTGTTGTCTTAATGTATTTTGCAGTTTTCTGAAACGTTCTACACGATCTGGCCCTTTATTAGAAGCATAAACATTAATGAATAAAAATACAAACCCCTTAATTTCTACTTTTTAACTATTAAAACTCTTCCTTTTTCTAATTCCATGGTTAACAAAATTTTCAAATCCAAATTTTTTGAAAAAAGGACAGCCACACCTGCACATGTATTTGATCCACGACTAATAAAACACTTCCCCTCCCACCATTTATACCATTCTACCTCATTGTTATAATCTGTATGTGTTTCTTGTAGAAAGGTAAAGTATATATTTTTAAATGTATGATTTCAGCAACCATTACCCTCTTGCTCCTGTCTCTTCCCCATTGATGTTTAAAGAACCCACTCTTATAATCTCCATAAGAAGACTAACATAGAAAGAAAGAAGAGACAAAAGAAAAGGAAGAGTAGTGAAGTCACCTTATGTGAAGTGCATCTCATTTGGCCCAATTATTGAATTTACGTTTTGCATGATTTTTTCCTTTTCTCAGCTTTGAAAGTATCTTTTTTTTAACCGGAATACTTTTCTCTGACTCAAGCCATCTTCCTCAACCCTCTTCTGCCAGTAAAGAACTGAAGTTTCAAACTTTTTCAAATCAGAAAAAAAAAAATCAACAGGTTTTCCAAAAGTCATCCACAAAATAGTTTATTTCTTCCAACGAATATTCTTGCTCACAGGTAATTTGTGAGAAATCAGATACGTCATCACCATCCTCATTACCCATTTCCTTATCAGTTTCCAACACTATCTTTGGTGAAGGAAAAACATCTCCACTTTCAGCCTTAGATTCTACTGCTTCGCTACTTTCAATGATCATCTGGCCTACTACCCTTATCTCATCCACAGCTTCAATTTGCTCCAGAACCTTTTTACTAAGAACTCTTTCATCAATTACAACAGGCTTACCATTTACATTCTCAACAATTTTCTTAATTTGAACATTACTAGAACTGTTTCCATTCTGATTCTCACTACTAGACAATTGAGCATCAGTGACACGTCCTTCTAGTCGGGGATTCAATCTATTCTCAATGCGATTCTCATTATTTAGCGACTTAGCTTCACCACTAATAGTTCCTTCTGTCGCTGTATTCTCTTTTCTCTCATCTGAAATATTACTCGGGCCAGCCTCACTCTCTACACTTCTAAAAGGGCATTACAGTGTCCCATTGAGCCACATTCAAAACAACGCATTTCTCCAGCGCTAGCATACACCATATACGACTTCCCATCAAAAACACATCTAAACGAAACATTTAGATTCGGTGAATTCAGAAACATGTCGTCTAAACGACAACACACGCTTCAAAGCTGCATTCTTACATCTGAGCGGGACCATTTTAATGCCACTTGCGAACTTCCCAAAGCAAAAAAGTTCTCTTTCTATATCCGCATCAGGAATAAACGGCAGAACACATTTACATTACATTTATGCATTTGGCTGACGCTTTTATCCAAAGCGACTTACAGTGCCCTGATTACAGGGACAATCCCCCTGGAGCAACCTGGAGTTAAGTGCCTTGCTCAAGGACACAATGATGGTGGCTGTGGGGATTGAACTGGCAGCCTTCCACTTACCAGTCCAGTGCTTTAGTCCACTACACCACCACCACTCCATACCTTTGTTGTTGGAGAAACCAATAAAAATTTCCACTTGCCGTGATTCCTCTTTCAACCAGTCGATCCTTTCAGGAATACCACCACGGCCTTATTCATCCGAGACGCCGATATAATATTTCCATGTCCCACTCTTTCTCCTACATCCAGCAGTATATCTTCAACCGAAACTCCCGCATTACTAACACATCTAACCCCGTGTCTGAGTGACAGGGATGACGCCCCCACACTCAGGTGAGACGCCATCCCTCCCGAACACGAGGCCAGATTTCCAAATTCACAACGAGCTGAGAACTAACTACAATCCAATTACAGAATGTGTTTAAAACTGAGATTTCCAAAGGTGTGATTAAATAAGAGAAAATGAAATAAAGATAGGAGAAAACAATTTTTAATTTCCCTCTTACCAACACTTAACTCACCCTCCCATGCACTAACTCCCTACTTCCCAGCATGCACCAGAGAGAGAGAGAGAGAGAGAGAGAGAGAGAGAGAGTTTAAACTAGCCTAAGATGGTTTTTGCTGGTCTTAGCTGGTTTAAGATGATCTCCCAGCCTGGCCAAGCTGAAAAGTTCCAGCCAAACAGTGTCACATAATAACTGTTACCGTAAGGACAAATATTTGCCCCATGGAATTGATTTTCAGGTGCATTTTTCAGGCAAATTTGTTTTTACGGAACCCCTTAGAGAACAGGGCAGGATTTGTTTTCTGAAATAGTTCTGCATGCCCTTAAAATAAATGTACCATGGTTTTACTACAGTAACCATAATTTTAACCGTGATATTCGTAGTGAAACTATAGCAGTAATACAGTAAAATGAAAACTATTGTAACCATAGTTAAACCATTTGTAGTAAAACCATAGTAACCACAAGATTATAATTTTTATTACCATAGTTTTAGTTTTACTGTATTATTACCAGGGCTGTCGATTTAATGCGTTCATTTAGTGCAATTAATGATATAAAAAATAACGCAATTAATCATGCCCCCTGAACTGTACTTAAATTCTGTAATAAAAGTACAGATTTTCCATCCATACGAGCCACAAGTGGGCGAGAGATCTTCCAGTGTTCATTACGTACGTGAAGCAGTTGTAGAGGTGATGTTAGCAAGCAAAATCTCTGACGTCTGTTTTTATGTGCCGAGTGAATAGGTGGCAGCGTGCCTCAACAAACCTCACAAGCAGTGCAGCCACAGAACGAGATTTGACAACACAACAGAATACAGGAATCTTGAGACTTGATTTTAACATTTCCACTTCTTTTAACTTGCCAGATTACCAGTGAGAATATTAAGAACTATATCAGAAATAATTGTTGCATTTTGAATTTCGAGAGCCCTTTTATTATCATACTTTATGGCATTTTTGCCCCCAGTCCTCCCATAATTTCTGAACCTGCAGCTAACAGACCAGCTAAGACTAGTAAACCACTTTAAGCTGGTTTAAACTATTTTAATGAGCAGAAATGCTAACATGTCATCACTAGCATCACTCTCAATCTCCTCCATCTCATTCATGCTCTCTATTTCTGGCTGAACTCAATATTCATTCCCACAGGGCAGAGCTGGTTTAAGCAAATCATATTGTGTGCATATATACGTACTCTACGAGTTTGTTTGAGGATATTTCCCTCTGCATACTGTTTTCCCATTAGGATTGGCCTCAGAGTTCATTCATGTCTCTCATCTTTTCCCCTACCGCCTGCAGACACACAAGGCTCTCAGTCCCCAGCCCAGGGCTGACCTTTGACCTGAGAGAAGGTCGGAATTAATGGCCATGCAGCGGTGCAGACAGAACCCATCAACTATTTCATGCATCCTCACAAGATAAGAGCCGTTAGTTCGGTGTTTTACCACTGACGTGCTAATTACCCCGGTGCTTTGAGCATACTCAGAGTGAAGATCTGAGGGGTTTGTGGGCTGTCTGTCACATTGAATAACTGCCATTTACGGCACACAGACTCGCATCTGGATGGCTTTTATAAAGCAACAGTGTCAGAATCACCGAGCTCTATGCATGAAGTATAGTAGGGCCATCACAGAAGAAGAAGAGGAAGAAAACAGGGTGAGCTCATGCGTGACCGAAGCTATCCAGTAATGTGATATGGAGGGTGACCTCCAGCGTGGAGCAGCATAAGAGGACAAAGATGAAGAGGCTATCAAACACCCCCACATGGCCCTCTCGCTCATTCCTCAGAGAAATGCATCACCTGGGATGATGGATGAGAAATGTGCTATAAACAGGAAAGACTTGTGAACGTCTCACAGTTTTCTGCTTGTGTCGATAACGTCAGCATCCAGCGTCCAACAATACTATGGAAGGTTTTAATGGCCTCGTTGTAATAATACAGTTTCATTTTATTGCTTCAAGGATAGCAAACAAACATGTGGGGGTCAAAGGGATACGCATGAAAATTCTGTCATTATTTAGGCAGTAATAAGTGCAACCGTTGTGACAAATATGAGGCTTAATATGATCTAACGATGATCTTATACCATCATGTAAGATCTAATAGGACAAACCAGACCCCGACTCCACCACAGCAGCATGTACTGGCTGTTTGTGAATGGATATGCAAATAAAACACAATGTACGGTACTACTTTAATAATATGTCTTTGCATTTATTTTGAATGCAGTGAGACTGTTTGCATATGGAATATATCAAATAATTACCGTGTGTGGACCAATAGTTCAAGCAGTAAAGACGCATATTGCATGTCTGATGGTAGTTTTCATTTTTAAATGCCATATTTATTAAATGAGCATGAGGAAGTGTATTCATCAACTCATACAGGCCTATTGAAACAAGTTAAAATGGGTTTGCTGATAGTTCAGAAAGCGCCACATATATTTATTCACTACAAACCATAGATATCCCTTTATTTAAAAGCGTATACAAGATTGTAAAAAACTGCAATGCTTCTCATTTCCACCATTGAAATCTGCTGCTCGAAATAACCCAGAAGCATGGTTGCATGCAGTGTGACATCACTGTAATTTCCTCTATAAGCAGTCACCCACTTTGACTCATTTTTGGTTTGTTAAAAAGCACATTCGTCTCAGTTTTGATACCTTTATACCCAATACTCAGAACCCATTCCAGCATCTGACCTGCTAATACTGTGACTTCATTAAGCCATTCTTGAAGAGGTTGTTTCACACATGATATACTGCAAAAGTGAATTTGCATTCATTTAAATTAGTGACCTGTACTAAATTATCTAGAAAACTGATATAGGACTGGCACTGACACAGTATGTGCAGATGCTTTGAGCCACATTTGGGCAGTCTTCAGCAAAAGCGCTCTTCAAGTATGCAAGACATTTTGACAACTTCTAAGACTCCCTGATTCCACTGCTATTGAACTTCTGGGAAAGCAAATATCTATATAAAAGGGCATAACTTCAGTCTTTTTGCCGAGATGAGGGTTGATTTTACAATTTGGTGGACTTTCAGAGAAAAAGAGTTGGTGATTTTGTTTACTCGTGCAGTGGTAGATAAGCCGACTCTGGCATGATGTGCACTGTTGGGATTACTATCACATACCAATAGGAAAAGCTTCATTTTGAGTGATTTTAATGCTGCCAATATTTCAATATGTTCTAGCAAACATGGAAGTGTCCTGATTTCTCTAGTATCTTCAAGCCTTTGAACAGGTTTGAAATTCAGGATGGAAAATACTCTCCATTCAAACAACCTTGTGTGATGATCAGGAGCCCAGAGGGAAGTATTTGGCTGTAGGGGGGAGGGTGTCTGGAATGACTGGCCTCTGGTCCGTCTGATACCATTGATCTATTCTGATGCTCTCCGCATGGCCAGCCTGTCTTTCCATCTCAGTGGATAGTGTGAGAAGCGCTCCATGATGTCGCACAGAGACTGGAAGTCCCACGTGAAGTGAATCTAATACATGGAGAGAAGTATCCCTGACCTCTGATCCTGACGTACTGCTGTCGGCACTCTAATCTTCAAAAGCTCGAGCTGCAGGAGCACGATCATCTGCGACGGACGTCCTCCAATGAGCTTTTTGCAAGAGGGCAACGGGCAAGAATCTTCAGAGGTCACACTGATAACACAGAGCCGGAGCGCTGAATTCGGTGTAGTGATTTAGTCAGATATAAACATGTGATGGCTCATCTGACGACTCAAAGGGGGAACACGGTGAAACAGCTGTCCAATCAGCTCGCTCAAATTATTTGGCAACACTTTACAACAAGGTTGTGTTCATTTGCATTAGTTAACCAGAACTATTAATAAACAATACTTTTACAGCATTTTTTTATTTGATAAAAAAATAAAATAAAATTGCACTGTGTATTAGTCTTGGCTAATACTTTTCTAATACAATTAAAAATTTGTAATGCAGCACTGTCTCCTTAGGATGAATCGATTATGTTGTATCCTTCCTCATTCTGTATGTCTCTTTGAATAAAAGCATCAGTTAAATTAATGTAAATGTTATAATTATTATTATTATAATTATAATAATTTTATAGATCATGAATAAGGAATTAAATATATAATACAATAATTATAAAAATGCATTATTGCATATATACACAGTATATACAGTCATAATGTAAACAATTATATAATTATTAATAAAATAATAACATATACATAATATAGAATTTTATAATTAATTAATTGTAATGATCACGTATTAATCTTGGTTAATGTAAATTTTTAAGCATATGTTTACATGTTTAAAATTCTAAATTGTATTTATGTTTACCCTGTAAAACATAAATATATATTTTTTTTACATTAAACTGTTTTTAGTACCATTAGACAAACTATAAAATATATTTAAAATAAATAAATAAATATAACTGCACATGATTTATATGCATCATACTTGATACATAGATTTCAAAGGGGTTTTTTCAATAAAATAATATACAAAATTTTAACCAAGCACAAGTTGCTTATGTTCAGCAAATACTCATTTTAAAATATCAGTAACAATATAATCATTACTGTCACTTTTACTTTATTAAAATCAGCTGTCATTTATCCCAACATAAGAGTCACTTTTTACATTTTAAATAGATCGATATAAACATTGAAACCACTTTTTTTTTTTTTTTTTTTTAGAAATAACCACTACATGTACCATAAACATGTCAAACTTACATACTATAGGTTATTTGGCTCGTCAGCTTGAACAGAGAGTGAAACAGGAGCCGTCAAACGTGTATCGTATTTGATACACACGGCATTATAGGGTTAACATTAGTAAATACATTAATAACTAACAATGAACAATCATTTTTACAGCATTTATTAATGTTGGTTAATATTAAATTACATATACAACAATTTTTGGCGTACTTCTACGACTTTTTGTCCCGAACACATGTGTGAACTTTATTTGCATCAACTGCACAAAATAAAGTGGCACCATCTGGCGATACGCATGGAGCATGAAGAAATAATCAAAAACTTCTAAAATTCAGACAATTTACTGTTTTAAAGAAATGTAAACAACAAAATGATGTCATCGTGAGCAACAACTTGCTAAAAATAAATAAGTAAATAGTTTAGCTAAGCTTCTCTTTCACCATGTTGTCCCTGTTTTTTTGGGCCACCATGTATATAATAATACATATTTACCATTAATCGTTAACATTTATTAATGTAATCTGAACTAACATGAACTAACAATTAACAGTAGTTTATTTATAAAGAAATTCACCAAGGTTAATACATGCTGTAAAATGTTTTGTTCATTTTTAGTTCTAATGCATCAACTAATGTACAGTAAGTGTTACTAATTCTGTACATTACATTCAATTGGAGAACTTCATATCTTATAATGAACGTTTTCATACTGAATAGAGATTATACTCCATATAGCGGCCTAATTTACCTCCTTGCTCCTCCACAGTTCAAATGACACATACAGATATCTTTAAACAACAACAACAATAACAAAAGAGCTCAACTGAACCAAAAACTGCCAACTGTTGATGCTCTCATGTGTTTTCAGAGTCACACCGTCACCATTTTTGGAGTCACTATATCTGTATTTCTATCACAAGCATTATACACTACAGAAACGTCCAGTGCACTGAAACTGATTGGTGCTAAGATGATGTAAGCCACACTTGGCACACATAAAAAGCAGGGTCAGGTGAGGTCATATTCATGACAGATTCAAGTGTCAGAGGTCACCTGTGATTCCTCTCACTGGGCCTCCTGAGAAAATTCCTGGATGTGTACAGTTATCCAGCTCTGCCATTTATGGCCTTTTGGATCTCTCTCTCCGCTAGGTCAACAAGTTCAAGAACATGACATGGCAAACCAGAGTCATGACTGAGATCACATGACTGTGAGGACACTTTAAATGAACAGCTCACCCAAAAATGAAACTTCTGTCATCACTTACTCACTCATGGAGATGTTAGGAAGAACATTAGCTTCATTCATTTTCACAACATCTTTCATCAACACAATGAAAATGAATGGTGACTATGGCAAACAATTTTGCCGAACTTTTTGGGTTCCATGGAATAACGTCATGGAACAACATGAGTGAATGATCACATAATTTTTATTTTTGCTTGAACTATTTATTTAAGGCAATCTGAGATGACTGACACTCTTCAAAGGTCTTCAGTCATGAGGGACATGGCTCCAATTTGTAGAGTAAATCTTTAAATGAAGATCAACGCCTTTAATTTTTTAAGTGCGGCTGATGCAATTTTAGGGGCTCAATATTCCCTAAAGCACTAAATAAAACACCTTAACTCAGACAGATATCTAATTTTCCTTGAACAATTAAGCCACGCGGTCTTGTTCTCAAGCAGTTCCTTTGATCATGGTTTAATAGTGATGGAACAGATTTATCTCTACAGCAGTGACTCTCAATGGGTGGGTCACGGCCCAAAAACAGGTCTCAGGTCTGTTCTGATTCAGTCACAAACAGCAGTAAAAATGATGCTAAATGCAAACGATAAAATGTAGATTATTATATAAGAATGCACAGTTAACCCCTTAAATGTTAAAGTCTCCGTATAAGTAAGTCAGGCAAATGAGGTATAATTTAAAAGCTTAAAATCTGCACTTTTCAGAGAGTACCATCACTTCTGTATTTATGTTACTTAAAATAACAAAATAAGGCTTTAAATCATTTTGTGTTGAAAAATAGCACCCCCCCAGAGGTAATGGGGTAGAAATATTTATATGAAAATAAAAGTTCTTCACATAGACATGTTATATATCAAATGAAAGCTCTCCCTCTCAGGAATTTGACAGTACAGTTTATTTAGTTGCTCTAATACCATAGCTTGAAAGATTTTAAAAGAATCACAAAGTGAAATATGATTTCTGTAAGTCATCAAATGCAGACGTCTCTTTTATGCTCTGATAACTGCTGCTGTAGACATAAAATTGTATATCTGCTTTTACCTTAGGAAGATTTCTAAAACATTAGCCATTTTTGTACTTGTCTGTGAACTTGCTTGTGTGAATAATTCAGTGTAATATCTGAGATGTCCAGAACAAAATATGCCACTCAGAAGGAAAATCATGCTAAATAAATCATCAGAAAAATATGTTTGTGACTATTGATGATAAAATATATCATCATAAAGAGTAGGATCTCATCTTTCTAATGACACCTAGATTGAGCTTCTAGTCCACTCAGAGGCCGAGATATTCAATGAAATAATGAGGGTGGTGCTTGAACTGAAAATTAGACTGAATGTCTATGGACGAGCACATCTGTGAGGGATAAAATGTGTTAGAGCGCCACCTACATTTCAGATCTGTATAGTGTGATGGAATAAGATCATCATGTAAACATATACAATATTATTTATGATTAATTGGAGTCTTTTCATTTTATTTAGGGGGTTCTCTGAAAACTGAGACCATTGTTTTGCAATTAGTCCACAGTATGTGTGAATGGTGAGCTTTTAAATTTGAGTGTGAAAAATTGCGGGCAGCAGCCAAAAAAATGGACCAGAGTTAATTTAAGATAGCTAAATAAATACACTTTTATTAACTTTTTTTAAAAGTAGGAGAAAGCGCTTCCTATACCTTTTGTTGTTGACATGACAGGCTTTGCATCCAATAAAATGTATACAGTACTTGGTACAAATTTATTGGTAGAAGCTAAAGTAGCCAAATTAGGTAGATACCATAATGGACAGGTTGCATGACATCCCCTCATCCTTGAAAACCTTAAACAAAACTACACAAGGTAAATTAACTTCAGTAACATTTTGGGTTTTCACTTGATGTTCAATGTAAAATCAGTTGAGAAGCTCTACAGAACATTGACAGAGTTTGTGTATTAGTTGTGTGTTTTCGGCGAGTAGACTTTGTATGATTGTTGTCCTGTAAAAAGGTGTATGTGACTATGAACGGATCAAACAGTCATTTCAGCAGAATCAGAAGCCGCAGCTATTTGACGTGGAAGATCTCAGTGACCGTATCTTTGACTGTAAAACTCTGAGGCATCTCTAACCCAACTCTGACCGACTGTAAGGTCATCAGAAGTCCAGCCAGATTCACAGCTGATGGGGTTAAATTTAGATCCCAGTTCGGACACGGGTCAAAGAGGGCTCACTTTATGGGCCAAACAGTAAAGCCTCAGTTCTCAATCTTGGAAGCCAACATGTCCACAGTTGCTGCAGAGATCAGGGTGTGTCAGTAGACAACAATAACAAAACTAATTCACAATGAACTCACAATGGAAAACCAAAGGCTTCTAAATAAACATCAGAGTAGAGACTCTAAGTAGAGATTTAGTGCTTTGAATGGACGGTATAGATCAATCTAACTGTAGATGAACACTTGGGGCAAATATGGTAAACATTATGATATAAATACCTTTTGAGAAGAACAGCATTCTGGGTAGACATCATGTAGAAACACTGACGATTCACCATTTAGTGATGATAATAACACAGCTTTGATAATAGCTGGCTGAAAAGAAGCATTCCATAAAATGCATTTTGCATTAATTATTTATATACTGTCATTAAAAATCATAGTATGGTAAACATAATCTTTGATGCTCCTCTGTGTAAGAGATTCATATATACACTGTGTGCCCAATTAATAGGGAAGTGAGTATTCTGATCTTATCATTATTTCCATGCACATTTTCCAACTCCAAACCATATAAACTTGAATGCTTATTGGATTCAATCAATTTTCAAGTGATATATATTTGTGTAATGAGGGAGGGTGTGGCGAAAGTGACTAACACCTTATATCAAGTTGTGCATAATTATTAGGCAGCTTCATTACCTCAGGTAAAATGGGTCAAAAAAGAGATTTAACTGACACTGAAAAGTCAAATATTGTAAAATGCCTTTCAGACGAATGCAAATAGCTAAACTATTGAGGCGTGACCACTGGACAATCAAACGTTTTGTTGTGAATATTCAACTGGGGTGCAAAAAATGCATGGAGAAGAAAAGGTGCAAATTAACTGCAAAAGACTTGAGAAGAATTAAACGTGAATCTTCCAGGAACCCATTATCCTCCAATGCTACCATATTCCAGAACGGCAACCTACCTGGAGTGTCCAGAAGTACAAGGTGCCAAGTGCTCAGAGACATGGCCAAGGTCAAGAAGGCTGAAACACGACCACCACTGAATATAAGTTGAAGCGTCAAGATTGGGCAAAGAAATACATGAAGACATGAAGGTTTTATGGACAGATGAAATGAGAGTGACTCTTGATGGAGCAGATGGATGGGCCCGTAGCTGGATCACTAATGGATGTCAGGTCAGGTGCCAGCAAGGTGGAGGAGGGGTACTGGTATGGGCTGCTATCATTCAGGATGAGGTAGTTGGACCTTTTCAAGTTGAAGATGGACTGAAACTCAACTCTCAAACCTACTGCCAGTTTCTGGAAAGTACTTTCTTCAAGCAGTGGTACGGCAAGAAGTCCTCTTGCTCCATCACATGCATCCAAGTACTCCACTGATTGGCTAGCCAGCAAGGGCCTCAAAGATGCCCAAATAATGACTTGGCCCCCTTCCTCACCTGACTTAAATCCTATTGAGAACTTGTGGGCTCTTCTCAAACGTGAGGGAAGACAATACACCTCTTTGAACAGCATTGGGGAGGCTGTGGTTGCTGCTTCAGTGAAAGTTGATGGTGAACAGATCAAGAAACTGACAGACTCCATGGATGGAAGGCTCATGGCAGTTATTGAAAAGAAGGGTGGCTATATTGGTCACTGAATATTTCTGAAAGGCCAAAAATGTTATTTAATTGTCATTTTGTGCTACTTATTTGTTGCACCTACTCTAAAAATTGAGAATAAACAATTGAGTTGGGAGAAATTATTTTTGTAATTTAGCAGCCTAATAATTGTGCACACTTATATATTCCCTTGAGAAAGATAAAACTCACTTTTAATTTGTTAAACATTCAGGTTTGAGGTTCAATAACATTTTGGATTGACTGAGAGCATTGTGTTTGTTCAACAATAAAATTAATCCTGAGGAATACAATTTGCCTAATAACTGTGCACGCAGTGTAAACATACAGTACACATGTTTAACCAGATATATTCTAATGAGAGCAATAAACTGAATAGATTTGCTTTGAATCTGTGAAACATGAATTAGTAAATCCAAAAACTACTCTTCAGTCCACAGTATCATCAATTAAGAACCAGAAAACATTTCCTGGACTCCAGGAGAAATATTATTAGCACTCAGAATTAATAAAAGCATCATGATGCTAAGGGCATTGCTACAGTGTGCGGTTGCTAAGGTGCTCTGAGTATTTTTTTGTATGTTACTCTGCAGTTGCTACATTAGGTTATTGCTGGGTGTTTGTTTATTCGTCAAAGTCAAAAGAACCGACCACCAAGTCTCTATGATAATCTGGTCTCTAGTGGAGGTTGACCGATAGTGGGTTTTGCAGATATGATAACTAAGGTGGGAAAACAGGTCATTAGCCAATTAAGCGCCCGATAGTTTTTAAAATGTATAATATGAATGAAAACTTTCCACTCAATATAAAATAGTGCTGAACTTTAGTAACTCTCACTTTCAATGGCAATACTTTATCCATTTCTCCCACACCGGTACCTTCTTCAAAGCCTTTGCCATCAACAATTAATTAAAATATGAATTAAAATCATACAGGTCAAATGTGTTTGTTGTTCAGCAGTAACATAAAACGCTGCCTTACAAAGCCAAATAGTGACTGTATGCTTCATCACTACTGACAACATTTACTATTTTATTTTATTGTCATATTAAATATATGAATGATGTACAAGAAAGGGAGAGAGAAAATAAAATCAACTCAAGTCTTGTCTTTTTAAAAGTATTTTTAGAATGGCATTACTGTAGTATATATTATATGTGCCCTCATATAAACACATTGTATTATATAACAATGTGCCCCCTCATTAATATAAAACAAATATTTCAGACGTATATATTTTATCATGCTCTTACGTTTTTGTTTTGTACATTTACATTTATGCATTTGGCAGACGCTTTTATCCAAAATGACTTACAGTGCCCTTATTACAGGGACAATCCCCCTGGAGCAACCTGGAGTTAAGTGCCTTGCTCAAGGACACAATGGTGGTGGCTATGGGGATTGAACCAGCAACCTTCTGCTTACCAGTTCAGTGCTTTAGCCCACTATGCCACCACGACTCCACCACACCACTTTGTTTTAGTTTTTAGTTTTTTTTTGTACATAACTATGTCATAAAATTAGGAAGCTTGGACAGTTCATTTTGTCAGAAAGGAGAAAAGTTTGGGAAACGTTATAGTCAAATAACTATAAAATGTAAAACTACAAAACTGTTCCTGTGCACGTGTAATTTGCTAGCACTTGATCTTCTGAAGCAAGCGAACGGCCGAGCAAAAACTCAGGCAGCATATTCATATAAGGATGGCATTAATGGTTGATTTACTTAGAAGCAAAACCTCTACTGAGCACTCATGTATATAATCTGATTGGAATATACTGAACGCCCCTCAATCCTGGAAAAATAAAAACTCAACAGATCTGCACAAATTCATAAGTGACTTTTTTTTCATTCAAAACAGTGTATTAAGAGGAAAGGTGCCGGCCACGGAGAAATGAAACCAAAAGTAACTATCGGAAAGTACTGGGTAGTTAAAAAATGCAACTATCTGCCTCGATTAATCGGTAAATCCTATATATCGGTCAACCTCTAGTCTCTAGATATGGCTCTGGTCCCTCCTTCAATGCAACTCTATTTGATGTTTTCATCCATTTTTATTTTATTTTGATCAGTTAGAAAAGTAATATTACACCTGCACTTATCAATACGCCACATGATTTGAGGTATCATTCATGTCCGCAGCTCAAACAGGACGAGTTACACGTCAAAGACTGATACTTAAAGGTTTCTTCATGTCGAAGCAGTATTAATAGTAAGCACTGCCTCACAAATGTGAAAGGAAGAGCTGAGCTCCTCTAACAAAAAACAATGGAAGAAATGGAAAGCCCTGTTGGGAGCAGCTGACAACAGATGAATAAGTATAAACATTGTCTGCTTAAAGTGCTTTTATTCTTGGGAAGGTACCTGTGGCTCTGGGATTAAGAGTGTCTGTCTATGTAAAGAGAACATTTCATGTTCTTTCTCAGATAATCATGTTTTTCCTCACTCCTGACTTTAATGTCAATGTGTGTGAGAGAGAAAGACAGAGATTTGCTCTCCATTAATGCTTTGCCAAATCTATACGAGCGCACCTGTCAGTCAGTCTGCTCACAGACGTGTTCACGCGGGATGAGCCCTGCAATCTGAATGCAGCAACTGCAGGAGGATTTCTTACACGCGTTTGATGCAGCTGCTCGGGAGATTAGGCCGGTCAGGAGAGTTTACCATCTACAGCCCTCTATAGTGCTACGAAATAGACAGATCACATTTTAAAGTATTTAAAAGTGATTTGATGAGATTACAACAGCACTAGCTGGATGATATAGCTAAAACAATAATATATTAAGTGATAATGTACAGCCAGCCGGTCATTATCACAGAATAAATCCTGACAGGGTGATTAGATCGCAGAGGTGTCTGATATTACCTCAAAGAGGTTTATTTTGCAATGATGAATAGTTAGATACACATTATTCCACTTATTACACATCTTTATTAATTTAAAATAAATAAATGAAGGTAAAACTTTATTTTACAGTGCCCTTGTTATACATATTACATTTAATGATTATAGTAATAACAGTAATAAAGTATGCATAATTAAAAGCAGCTAACCCTAAACCTATAGTAAGTACATGTTGTTAATATTAATATTAATATTAATTAATGTTAACTAAAATGCTTTAGATTATTTTTTCACATCAGTCTACACTCCATACCCCATAATGACAGAGCAAAAAACAGATTTTTGATAAGTCTGCAAATGTATTAAAAGAAAAAACTGAAATATCACATTGATGTACAGTTGAAGTTAGACGTTTACATACACCTTAGCCAAATATATTTAAACTCAGTTTTTCACAATTCCTGACATTTAATGGTAGAAAACATTCCCTGTTTTAGGTCAGTTAGGATCACTACTTTATTTTAAGAATGTGAAATGTCAGAATAATAGTAGAGAGAATGATTTATTTCAGCTTTTATTTCTTTCATCACATTCCCAGTGGGTCAGAAGTTTACAAACACTTTGTTAGTATTTGGTAGCATTGCCTTTAAATGGTTTAACTTGGGTCAAATGTTTTGGGTATCCTTCCACAAGCTTCTCACAATAAGTTGCTGGAATTTTGTCCCATTCCTCCAGACAGAACTGGTGTAACTGAGTCAGGTTTGTAGACCTCCTTGCTCACACACGCTTTTTCAGTTCTGCCCACAAATTTTCTATCAGATTGAGGTCAGGGCTTTGTGATGGACACTCCAATACCTTGACTTTGTTGTCCTTAAGACATTTTGCCACAACTTTGGAGGTATGCTTGGGGTCATTGTCCATTTGGAAGACCCATTTGCGACCGAGCTTTAACTTCCTGTCTGATGTCTTGAGATGTTGCTTCAATATATCCACATAATTTTCCTTCCTCATGATACCATCTATTTTGTGAAGTGCACCAGTCCCTCCTGCAGCAAAGCACCCCCACAACATGATGCTGCCACCCCCATGCTTCACGGTTGGGATGGTGTTCTTCAGCTTGCAAGCCTCACCCTTTTTCCTCCAAACATAACAATGGTCATTATGGCCAAACAGTTCAATTTTTGTTTCATTAGACCAGAGGACATTTCTCCAAAAAGTAAGATCTTTGTCCCCATGTGCACTTGCCAACTGTAGTCTGGCTTTTTTATGGTGGTTTTGGAGCAGTGGCTTCTTCCTTGCTGTGCAGTCTTTCAGGTTATGTCGATATAGGACTCATTTTACTGTGGATATAGATACTTGTCTACCTGTTTCCTCCAGCATTTTCACAAGGTCCTTTGCTGTTGTTCTGGGATTGATTTGCACTTTTCGCACCAAACTACGTTCATCTCTAGGAGACAGAATGCGTCTCCTTCCTGAGCGTTATGATGGCGGCGTGTTCCCATGGTGTTTATACTTGCATACTATTGTTTGGCTGATTTATTTTGATTTACCCATGATGTCAAGCAAAGAGGCACTGAGTTTGAAGGTAGGCCTTAAAATACACCCACAGGTACACCTCCAATTCAGTACACCTCCTATTTCTGGAATTTTCCAAGCTACATAAAGGCACAGTTAACTTAGTGTATGTAAACTTCTGACCCACTGGAATTGTGATTTAGTCAATTGAAAGCGAAACAATCTGTCTGTAAACAATTGTTGGAAAAATTATTCATGTCATACACAAAGTAGATGTCATAAATGACTTGCCAAAACTATAGTTTGCTAATATAAAATATGTGAAGAGGTTAAAAATAAGTTTTAATGACTTCAACCTAAGTGTATGTAAACTTCTGACTTCAACTGTAAGTATTCAGACCCTTTGCTATGACACTTGAAATTTAGCTCAGGTGCATCTTATTTCTCTGGATCATCTTTGAGATGTTTCTACACTTTGATTGGAGTCCACCTGTGGCAAATTCAATTGATTGAACATGATTTGGAAAGGCACACACCTGTCTATATAAGGTCTCACAGCTGAAAATGCATATCAGAGCAAAAACCAAGCCATGAGGTCAAAGGAACTGCCTGCAGAGCTCAGAGACAGGATTGTGTTGAGGCTGAGAAGGCTACAAAAAAATGTTCTGCTGCATTGAAGGTTCCCAAGTGCACAGTGGCCTCCATCATTCTTAAATGGATGAAGTTTGGAACAACCAGGACTCTTCCTAGAGCTGGCCACCTGGCCAAACTGAGTAATTGGGGGAGAAGGGCCTTGGTAAGAGAGGTGACCAAGAATGCAATGGTCACTCTGGCTGAGCACCAGAGATCATGTGTGGATATGGGATAAACGTGCAGAAGGACAACCATCACTGCAAAACTCCACTGGTCCTGGCTTTGTGGCAGAATGGCCAGATGGAAGTCTCTCCTCAGTGCAAGAAAGCAAAAAAGCACCTAAAGGACTCTCAGACTGTGAGAAACCAGATTCTCTGGCCTGATGAAATGAAGATTGAACTGTCTGACCTCAATTCCAAGTGTCATGTCTGGAGGAAACCAGGCACCGCTCATCACCTGCACAATACCATCCCAACGGTGAAGCATGGTGTTGGTAGCATCATGCTGTGGGGGTGTTTTTCAGCGGCAGGGACTGGAGGACTGGTAAGGGTTGAAGGAAAGCTGAACGCAGCAAAATACAGAGATATCATTAATGAAAACCTGGACCAGAGTGCTCAGGACCTCAGACTCAGATGTACTCAGATTTGTATGACAAATTTCTTGCAATGTTCCTCAATTTTAAGTCGCTCTGGATAAAAGCATCAGCTAAATTACTAAATGGAAATGTAAATGTATGACACAATGTATCTGTTTGGGGTTTTGTTGATCTGAATGCTTCAATGGAATTAGTTATTTGATTATCATCAGGTTATCATCACAGTGTATCTAACCAATCAGGTAAATGCATGCACAAATGACTTTGAGTGGCCACAAGAAATAAAATACATTAGCAAAAGAGAGAGAGAGAGAAAAAAAAAACAGCTGGATATTAAAAACAGTTTTTCCTAGTTACAGGAGGAATTAAAAGCCCTACAGCCCAATTTAATTGACAGTTGTGTATGGTTTTCACTGACAGAAAACCTGGAGGAAGTTTCGTAATTGGTATAAAATAGAACAAAATTCACAAGCTTATTAGAATGAAGGATGGAAGGAAGCAAAAAAGAAAGGAAGCAAGGAAACAAGGAGTGAAAAAAGTAATGAAGGAAGTAAGGAAGGAAGGATGGAAAGGAAGGAAAAGGGAAAGAAGGAAATAAGAAAGGAAGGGGGGAAGAAGGAAGGAAGAAAAAAATTAAGGAAGTGAAGGAGGAAGGAAAAAGGAAGAAATGATGGAAGGAAAGAAGAAAGGAGAGAAGGAAAGAAGGAAGGAAAAAAGACGGAAAAAAGGAAAGAAGGAAGAAAAGAAGGAAGTGAGGAAGGAAGGAAGGAAGGAAGAAAAAGCAAGGAAGAAGGGAACATAGGAAATAAGGAAGAAAGGGTAAAAAGAAGGAAGGAAGGAATGAAGGAAAAAATGAAAGAAAGGAAAGGAGGCGGCAAGGAAGAAAAGATGGGAGGAACTAAATAAAGAAGGAAGAAAGGAAAGAAAGGGAAGAAGGAATAGGAATGAAGAAGGGAAGGAAAAATGAAGGAGAAAAGAAGAAAAGAAGAAAGGAAGAAAAGAAAGAAGGAAGGAAGTGAGGAAGAAATTAAAAAAGAAAGAAGGAAGGAAAGAAGGTAAGAAAAAAACATGGAAGAAAGGAAGGAAGGAAACGATGAAAGAGGCAAGGAATAATTAGAGAAATTCTAGAGCAAGAAAAGCAGCGAGTGAGATGTGTTGTTTTAATATAAGTGCTCTGGTAAGGCTTGTTTTATACTGTGAGTATTTGATTTATTTTCCAAGCTACAGCGCTACGAGCAAATTCACCTACTAAGTCTTATCTTTAAAATCATTATTTTGTATTTGGTTTGATAAAATGTCAAGTTCTCAATACATCAGAGGCCTAACCTTGAATATCTTCTTTTCTTCAAGTTTTAAATACTTTAGAAGTTCTTGCTCTGAAGTTTCTGTTCGACTTGACTGAACTTAATGGTGTTGCTGTATCAGCAAAAAAAAAAAATAAAACACCACGTTCAGGGCTTCTTTCCTGAACTTCTAGATTTTTCTGAGAGACACTCAAGCTTCTCAAGCTGAATGATGATCTGGGAAATGGGAAACGGGAGATCTTGTGATCAGCTGGACCGACTGCCTCATCCATCAGAAGTGACACAACTAAATCACTTCTAGATGGTCAGACACACTTCAGGCTATATTTGCAATTTGACATTATGTGTCATGCCTCCCTTGGAAGTGTGTACAATTCCATGAAATAACCAGTACACCTCCTGAAACCTCTGGAGAAGCTTATGTAGAAGTTCCTCGGAAACATGTAAAGACTTTGATGGAGATCTGACTGAAGAATGCAGGAATCCATGAAGTTATTTATTAAATACAGTGATCTGCGAAGGCCTGTTAACATCTTCAGGTCTCCTCCAAGGGCCAGAAGTAAGACAATAGTGTGTTTTTTACTGTGAAATGATGAATTAAAGGAATAGTTCACCCAAAATGTAAATTCTTGCATGTTTTCTTTGATACTCAATACATTAAACTTAGACAGATGAATGTAGACTTGAAAATGATTTATACAGTATGCAGTGTAAAATCAACTTGCTATTATATATATATATATATATATATATATATATAAAATGTTTAAATGGAAATTATTTCTCTATATAGGAGATTATAACTGATTGTTATGAAAGTCATGGCTCAGAAATCATGAAGCCATACAGTACATAAAACATCCTAAAAATAAAATCCCTACTGCATCATGAACATGAATGCACATGTGCAAGACTTCAGACTGAATAACCAATCCATATTTACAGTAAAACATCCACATAATAGACACCTGGATTCACGGCAGCAGTCATTAACACACTGGAGACATCGGTGTTCACCAGCTGTAGTGTCACAGAAAACCTCCATCCCTCTAGATCAGAAAAAAATGTTTACATTCTGACTCCATCTCTTTTTCATTTGCATGTGTCTTCTGATCCGTGATGCAATTTTAATTAAAAATCACAGAAAGAGAAAGTGATCACCACTGGAGACAATTAAAAATAAGAAAATGGCATAGGACTTTTCTTTAGGCAGATTTCCAAATGTCTAATTTTACAGAAAGCAATAAAGAGTCAAATCAATTGTCTAATATGTATTCCTGACTCGCTAGTTCACTTCGATATTGCTTCTACTCATTATGGAAAATAATTAGACATATGAGGCCGGGGTTTACAAACATGCTGTTCATCTTCTCATTACAATGGAATTAATTACAATGGGCATTTATAAAGCCTCCACCAACACAGTTAGGCTTCTGGGTTTAACCCCTTAAACTCTGGTGCATTTTTGGGCTGCCACCTGCAATTTTTCACACTCAAATTTAAAAGCTCACCATTCACACATACTGTGGACTAATTGAAAACAATTGTCTCATTTTTCAGAGAACCCCCCAAATAAAAATAGACTCAAATTATTCATAAATAATATTGTATGTGTTTATAATCTTATAACAGACAGTTTAAAAAAAAAAAAAAACAATGTTGTCCTAACTTTGTAAACATGTAATTCTGGTTCTGTTCACTCCACCTCACTTTGAAATCTAATTTTATTCCACCAGATGGCAGAAAAAAAATTATAATTCTATCACATACCACCACACTATACAGATCTGAAATGTAGGTGGTGATCTAACACATTTTAGCCTTCACAGATGTGCTCGTCCATAGACATTCAGTCTAATTTTCAGTTCAAGCATCACCCTAATGTCAGAGGGTGAGGGGAGACAAAGGGACCCAAACGCAGAGGGAAACAGTTCAATGAGTTTATTAACAACAGTCTTGGAAATGAGGACAGGCGCACCCGGCACCGGATGCAGTGAGCAGAGTCAAAAGCAAAAGCCGCTCAGCGGGCTAAGGAATGAGTGTGTTAGTATGATGAGTGCGTGCATTGTGGAAGTCAGGAGCAATCCGAAGAGAGTCCGTTGAAGCTGGTGTGGTGCAAAGCATAGCCCAGGCGAGATTCTCCCCCGACACATGGGCAGAGACTGAGGAATCCTCCTCCAAGGGAACTGGGCAACAATACAGGCAAAGGCGAAGGTGACGGCGAACAGGAAGGTAACCACACCTCTAGAGACAGGCAACCAACAGACACACGAGCAATCTCCAACTAGACAAGAGAGCACGGTTAACACTTGACAGCACACAACAAACTGGCGAAGAAAGAGAGAAAACACATGGAATAAGTAGGGAGTGTAATCAGTGAGAAGCAGGTGGAACGAGCGAGTAAATCATTGCCATGATCAGCTCCTCCCCGGGAACAATCAGCGTTCCCATGGAAACACTGATCACGCGTGCCGGCTCCACCTGTGAGACACGAGGGAGAGAGAGAAACAAACAACAGTATGAGCCGGCACAAATGCCGGAACTGTGACACCTAATTGTTTCATCAAATATCTCGGCCTCTAAAAGCTCAATCTAAGTGTCATCCAAAAGCATATTTTTCTTATGATTTGTTTAGCATGCTTTTCCTTCTGGATGGCATATTTTGTTCTGGACATCTAAGATATAACATTAGATTATTCAGCCAAGCAAGCTCACAGACAAGTAAACAATGGATAATTTTAAGGTAAAATTAGAGTTTTTAGCTATTTGGGGCTTACAGCAGCAGTTATCAGAGCATAAATGATACGTTTGTATTTGATGACTTACAGAAATCATATTTCACTTTGTGATTCTTTTGAAGATCTTTTGAACTGTGATATTAGGGCAACTAAATAAACTGTACAGTCACATTACTGAGAGTGAGAGCTTTCATTTGACATATGACTTGTCCATTTAGGTTAATTAACATAAATGCAGAAGTGTTGGTTATCTCTGAAAAGTTCAGATTCTAAGCTTCCAAATGACACCTCATATGCCTGACATATACGGAGACTTTAACGTTTTAAGTGCAAACCTTTTTCATGATATAGCGTCCCTCTTTGAGAGTTTAAAGGGTTAATAGAGATACTTGGTCATCATAGCCACAAATCCCAATTTTTTGGCACTGTTTTTTGTTCTTTTCAAAAATCATAATTTACTCACATAATTTACTCGTGCAATTCTAAAAACTTTCTGTTTTTACGTCGAACACAAAATGAGATGTTCACTATTCATTGTCACAGTATGGAATAAAATTATTATTTTAAACCAGATCCTTTATTTTCTATTTTTATTTTTTATTTTTTATAATTATTTGTTTAAATATCGAAACTGAACGATTAGAAACATTTCAGAAAGGTTCTTACAAATCTTATTTCAAAATAAAAGCATGGAAATGTGGTTT
>NC_059361.1:975000-1005000 GCF_019703515.2 Myxocyprinus asiaticus | reverse complement strand
CTTAAAAAATATATATTGTTAATTTCTGACCCTTAGCGTCAAATCTGTATAAGAGCTTTGAGATCGTCAATCAAGGTAGCTGATGTCACAACACGACCCAATGTTTCAAAAGCATGTAACATATGTCATCGTGTACGTGTGGTTAAGTATGTTGTGGCCTTGAGCAAAGCACTTCATCTCCAAACACACTGAACATGAGTGCAGATGAAAATATTCAGCTCCTGCCCTGCGGCCGACGCAATCTGAGCTGGAGGGTGATGCGGTCAGCGCTGGATAATGGCCCGACAGAGGCGGTATGCAGGAGATTTCAGCATAACAGATGTATCCGGATGCCCAGTCCAAAAGAACAAACACATCTGCTCCTGTCAGCAACTCTGCAGGTGTTTTTCATTTGCGCCAGTTTTTGTCATTACCATTTCTTTCATTCAGTCTCCCTCAACATCCCTCAAGCAATGTTTGGATTGTGTGGAAAGGTCGACAGTAAAGATGTTAACAAATGATTACTGGAGACCGTTCCATTAGTACTCGAACTGTTTCATCATATGAAGGTTGAATATGTTTAGCCTACACTTCTGAAGAGCAGAGATAAACATGGAGAGATCTGGAAGAGTATGATTTCCCCGCGGGCGCTCCGCAGATTCTCTCGATGTTCTCACAGCATTCGGTGCTGAGATCCATCACGGGTTGATGCTGCGAGCTACCGTTATAATCTGATGCCTCTTCAGATGTGATCTGAGACACAAAACAACTGCATTTTACACGCAGTCATGCTGCACTGAAAATGTGTGGGAATTTCTCTTCTACAGAAGAGGCAAGTTTATAAATTCTGATGGAGATGTGAGGTTTTTTGTCCATACAATGCAGGTGAATGGGGGTACTGAACACAGGTGTAATATTACAATATTATTCAACAACCGCTTGCTTGATCTGCACAAAATATGTGTCATTTCAAAGCTTAGACTCTTTATCTTCTCAATGAATATAGCTGATATTTGCTGATAAATTAGAACTGTTCCATTTTCATAATTTGCCAATTTGCAATCGCAAATATTTAGAACCAGTAAAAAGATCAAAAAGATACCCATGTGTTATACATCTTTGGAAAGGTCTTGATTAGTAGAATGTAACGAGCAAATTTGTTTGACTCAGAGATCAAACTACAGTGAGTATTAGCATGTGAAATCCACACGCCTAATTAACTGATAAACAGAATTTGTCACATTTTGGTTTATTACTTCATAACAAATAAACATGTCACATATCACATCTTACAGCAGACGATTCTGAATCAAACAAGCCCACACTCAACGTAATATGATGTGTAGATGCTGAAATATTCCTCAAAGAGTGTCATGACAAGCTATGGTGGCTATCGCTAATGGCTTCTCTATAGTGACAGCTTCTCTGGGATGGATTCACTGAAACGTGATCCTTCACTTCATAGATGTGATAGATCGTAGTCATTGAATGTCTATTTGTAAAGAGGCATTATCACACGTATGAACAGAGCCAGAGCATACAAGAAGGTCCTCAATGCACATTTTTTTGGAGTGATGGAATAAGGTGCATTATAAGACTTAGTCGATAAAAAGCTTATATATATATATATATATATATTAGATTTGTGCATTCATAGTTTTAAATGACTCTGTTTTAATATTCAATAAAAGACCTGAATACTTGCTTGGAGAGGTTTTTGGACACTTGGAGTAAAGAAAGACCGCCTGCGTTCCAAATGCTGTAACTTTTGATTCCTTTGTAGTATCAACAAAATTATTTTTGCCTGACCTGGCTTATTTGGATTCTAAGGCCACGTCTACACTAATATGCTTTCGTTTGAAAATGTATCTTTTTCTCTACATTTTTGTCTTTCGTCCACACTGAGACGGAGCTTTTCGAAAACACTCTCCAAAGTGGATACATTTGAAACGCCGTCTTTGCGTTGTAGCAGTGATGAAACACGAGGACAATTGCGTTTCAGCCCGCACATGGAACTGCAATTTTTAACATGTGCAGAAAGGGGATTTAAACTTTTCCTATGCTTTAGTGTGGACGAGCAACTTGCGGAAAATGCTTGAAAGCGGCAGTGTGGATGGAGAGTGTTTTGAAAACAAAAACGCAGTTTTCAAATGTTTCCGGAATAATGTGGACGTAGCCTAAGATATATTATGTAAAAAACATAAACGTAAAAAAACTGCTATTTGATGAGTTTTCTCAGGAGGATTTAAACTCTCAGAATTGTTCCAAATCTATTTTGGAACAATTTTCTATCAAATTAATCCATGCAGTTAACCCAACTTTTTTTCTAAAAGTTATGAGCATTTATTTTCTGTTTGCCATTTAGAAGGGAAATCTTTCTAAAATGCTGTCAGGGTGTAAGGGGTTAAACTTCCTAGTGTTCTGCGCATACGTCAAGCACTAGGAAGTGTAATCAAGCTTGAAATCATGATCACGTGCATATAGACTGCAATGGCAAGATGTACAGTGAAAAAGGAGTTACATTTCGGTCTGTTATCACCCAAAACTGATTGGATCACTTCAGAAGACATGGATTAAACCACTGGAGGTGTATGGATTACTTTTATGCTGCCTTTATGTGCTTTTTTGTACTTGATAGTTTGGTTCCCATTCACTTGCTTTGCAAGGACTTATATCTTCATTAAAATATCTTTATTTGTGTTCCACAGAAGAATAAATGTCATACGAGTTTAAGATGACATTATGGTGAGTGATTTTTGATAATGATCATTTTCAGGTGAACTTTTCTTTTAAGAAACAGAGTGAGCGATTCCAGTTTTGGATCGGGTTCAGGCTTAATATTGATGGTACTGGTCAGGTCGGGTCTTGGGTAAGGGACGGGTTCAAGCTTCAACTAAATGCCCATTCAGACCTCTAATTTTGAGGGTGAGATTCTGGAAAGATGGTCTAATGCTAAACAACTGAAGTCACTTACAGCATCTTTAAGAAAAAAAAAAGTGAAAAGTCCTAAACATACCTAGCAGAATGACCAAATGAAACTTTGATAAAAGTTTCCTCTCTCTAGCTCAACATAGGATCCCATCTACCAGCAGAGATCTCTCTCTCTCTCTTTTGGGACTCACATCTAATGTACACCAACTGTTGTGCAGGTTTTCTGCTTTAACGCCCACTCAGTGAAAACAAGCCACATCCAGGAATTCCTAAATGGCACAAGAGCGATCTATCACACAGCGCAGAATGCCAAAGGCGTACAACAAAAGAGTGGAACTGTGCAAACTAAAGCACGAGGGAGTCCACAGGGATGTTAAGTTCATAGAGAACGAGAGGGAAACAAAAACAACAAACAGTCGAGAGAGACCGGAGTGGCTAAAAAAAAAAAAAAAAAACATAAAACCATTACACACACTTTGTCCATGTTGTTTTTATCCCTGAATGGCCATTGTTTTCCAGTCAACAAGCCATCATCTGAGCTCTTAAAGCCCCTCAGGGGAAAGAGTGCCTATCAAGTGGATATTATAATGAGCCGGTCACCTGTAAACGCTCCATCAATTACAAACACAAAAGGCCATATTACAGTGAGGAGCTAATGAGCTGAAGGCTAACGGCAATCCAAATTCATTGTTGCAATAAAATAAAGGAAAGAAAAGGCAAATTAAAAGCACAAATCGGTTCATTTCTGTATGTGCTTCATCGTCATCTCTCGGAATAATCGAGTGCACATGTTGTAGGTGTGATATTCAGCAGATGGTTTATGATATTGGACCTCAGATCATTAGAAACCACACAGGAAATATCAGCTGGCACCTCTGCTATTAATATCAGAGTCGTAACCCGCTATGTACAGGAACTGGGCTGGTCAGCACCACAAATAGGCTGTCACACGTGTCATAAGTCAAACCACCAGCGGTATGATTATAAATGTCATATTACGCTCAGAATCCACCAAGCTTTGTCTCATTATTTTATCATGCCTCAGCTTCAGATGATATGGATATCACTTCACATATTTACAACTCTGCAGTGACACTTTCAATCACCCATTTTTAAAGGTAATGTGTCATTTTTTGATGTTTGATTTATTTGTATAGCACTTTTTTACATAGTCAAATGACAGGGGAAAGGACAAATTTCCTAATACACCTGGTACTGAGTAGGGTTCCCAACTTTTCACCATACGAATAAGGGACGCTTGATCATTTTGAGAGTTTCGAAAGAGTGCAGCAACAGTACCTGCCCACTTTTTCAGTCATCTTGGTTCCGGAAGATTTTTTTTCCCCCGTTCATTTTTTTCCATAGTGATTTCATAAACAACCTTTATAAAAGAGTCCAGCTCCGAGGTGAATCACAACATCTGAAGCAAAAAAGTATTTGAAAATGAGACAAAAAGATAAAGATACAAGACTGCGTCGTTTACGTCTTTAATGAGGAAATGAACTACAATCCCATGATGCATTGCGAATGACGTTATCAAAATTAAAATAATGGACAAATATAAAACTATTGATTTAAAGTTGTTGATTATAATTTAAGAAACACTATATTTTAATTGCATTTTATCTGCAAAATACTCAGATATATTCAAATATATAAGTAGTTTGAGAGTGTAGGGAAGGCGGCTCGATTGCGTCAGTCATTTTTGACCAAAATACATTTTCCTAATTTATTAAAAATGGTTTCCTTTATCTGAGCAGTACAAGACTTGGTGACTTTTGCTCCATTTGCCATCTGAACATAATAATAATAATAATAATAATAATAATAATAATTGGGCTTGATTTGATAAGTCTAAGTGGTCGTAAAAAGTAAAAAAAAAGTGACACTTTTGGTATTCATGATCAAAATTGACCGACCATTGAAAATGAATGGGAATACCAAAGGGAGGTGCCCTATTTCAATACCATAGAGGGTTAAACACGCAGTTTAAAAAAAAAAAAAAATTGAACTGAAGCAGAATGATGGCTTGAACAGGAGCATATACCACCATATGTTTTTCATTAATGGTTAACAAGTTATCATTAAAAATCAATTAGCCTATGGAGAAAATGAATGGGATTCTCACATCCACAACCAGACAGTTGCACTCTACAGGACAAACACACTATATTATTATAGAGGGACTGTAATATCACTGAGAGCCAGACACAGTCAGGTCTACCTGCTCTCAGCTGAAGCTGTAGCGCCCCACAGTCTTTTTGAGCTTAATTCGGTTATCTCTCCACCAGAAATGACGTCCCAATTATGTAGTCCTCTCTTCCCCGAGCACATCTCTCTTTGTCTGGCCGTCACGGCAAAGAGAAATAAAAAAGCACTTAGTAAGCTGTAAAACATTATTTGGAGGGTGCAAGACATCTGCTGCTACTCCAAAAGTTCACGAAGCATCTCAAGAGTAAATCGATGTACAATACAGAAGGGCACAGCATGTGCTATCTCAGACTCGCCTGAGACACTGCTAGTTATGCTAATAGCCAATTCCCCCAGCGCGTCATGTTTACTGAGCTGACCTACTTGACAACCCACATGCTTAGAAAAGCAATTCTGGGTGAAAACTCAGCAGGATTCCTGCTGAGAGAAATTGGGGAGGCTCTTGGAACGACTTCTTGGGACTGTCACACACCTGGATGCTCTGCTCACTTCCCTATATTTACCTGCCAATTTTCTGATCTTGAACAACGGACAGAATGTTCCAGGAAAGTACTTCAAACCTCCTGTAGGTGAGACCAGGGATGTACAACATTCAGAACTAAACTGAGAATTAAATTCCTAAAGTTGAATTGAGGTGGTAAAATAGGATGCAATATTCTAATTTGAATTTAAAGGAATATTCCAGGTTCAATACAAGCTCATTTGACAGCGTTTGTGGCATAATGTTGATTATCACAAAAGCTGTTTTAGATTTGTCCCACATTTATTTTAAAATCACTGTTTCAATGAGATACTTACAATGGAAGTGAATGGGGCCAATACAAAAACATTAAAATACTCACTGTTTAGTCACAAGATGTAAACATTATGTGTGTTGTTAACATGATTTTGGTGTGATAAAATGCCATTACGATGGCTTTACACAGATACGTTTAGTAATTGATTTTATTACACTAAAGTCATGTTAACACACACCAATTACAAATGTTTATATTTCATTTTATATATATATATATATATTAAAACATTAATTAATTTATCAATTCACATTACTGCAATGCAAAACAGATTATCATCAATATATTCTCATAACAGCACCATAATATTGTACACCAAGGTACTGTAGTACTCGCTTGGTTACTGTAATGAGAATCATCATTAAAAACAATGGGAATAGAAAAAGTAAAACAAAACTAATGTCACAATGCAAAAAATCTTAATGGTCATAATGAATTAAATATGACCAGAACATTTTCTTGACAGGCTTTTTAAGAATCACCCTAATAATTAATAATAATAATAATAATAATAATAATAATAATAATAATAATTCCAGAATGCTCTAATTTACCACAAAGTCCTCAAAATCAAGACAAAAAAACAAAAACAAAATATTTCTCAAAAAAGCAGTGTAAAACGAATAAAACTCCCCTGTTGTGTGACTGTGTTGAACTTCATTGAATTGCAATTCAGTAAATTCCTCTTCCTGCCATTCCAACTGAAAATGTATTTCAACATCCTGTGGGGTGTGAGCAATTTCATTCATAAGGGAGCCAATTGTTAAAATCAGATTTTGCCCTGTTCTGTTTTTGTGAAATCATAGAGTTTGTTTGGCTGTCGTTTCTCTGATTACTGAATTCAGCAATTATGAAAATGATTAATGGCATGAGATGATATGCTACAGCAGGTGAACCACATTTGATAATTATACACCCAGAACACAGGTGTCTCTGAGGAGCTCATGTCATTGGAAGCCTGCACACACACACACACACACACACACACACACACACACACACACTGCAGGGAAATTTGGTAGTATAAATATACACAGTATGGATTAAAGTGCCCACGTACCTTCACCAATAATATGTAGGAAATTGTATAATGGAATTAGTTTAGGAATCTTTGTCACGTTTGACCACCATTATAAGAAGGATAAACGGCAAATGATCATATTAAAAATCAGAATAAAATTATCCACTATTAAAAATGTAATACAACAGGCATATACAATTTATATGTAAGAAATTAGCTTAATAAAGGAATTAAGATGAATTCACTTATTGAAAGAATTAAGGTGTACGTCTGATCACTCGGCCATGCTGAGTTGATATGACGCATCTGTTAACTCTTTAGAGTAATACTATTCTTATGGCTTATTGAAAATAATATTACAAATATGTTTAGATATGGTTCGAGCTTTGGAGCGCAGATCTTTTAAAAATCAAGTGACAAGATTATTTATCAAAATATACCACAGTCAAATAGGCTTTGAATACAAACAAGACTTTATTGCTAATCTAAAACATCAAACTAAATAACACACATAGACAAACATAAACAACAGGTTGGTAAGTGAGCTGTAACAGAAGGTGAATGGAAATGATCTGTACAGAGAAAATTGTACTTCATGGGGTCTATAGACAATGCCTTGAGAACCATTGATACTTAATTTATTCTAACTCATTTTGCAATCGGGTTACTCAAATTATAGAAACACCAGCAGTTTTAGCGAACGTTTGGAGATGTACTTGCATTTCCTTGCATTGCTTTGGTTCTTTGGCTCTTTGTAGAAAGTTCAGGTTGTTCTGTCGATGTTTTGGACCTCTGTTAAGATCGTGGATAGTTTGTTGCTGGAATGATGAAGCGGGGCTTTGAAGCAAGGCCTTCCGCAAGGAAGACTCGTGACTCCTGTCATGTGTGAGAGTCGTAGAGCAGAGAGGGAGAAGAGCTTCCTCGGAACTTTGCATTCTGAGATTTCCTGGATTCTACATTGTGCAAAGCCAGCCAATGAAGGGCTAAGAGCTCAGAGCAAAGTGGGCAGAGGTGGAAGAGACAAAGAACAGCAGAAGGGAGCCAAAGAAGAAGAGAGAGTTTGTCCTAGGCGCGGAGGCTTTGTATTGTTGAGGTTGGCCGCACACCAAAGGTGTCTTGAGCCAATCAGAAGTGTCTTTTCAGATACCATGTGATCATCTCCCTGTCCCTCCTTCTGAAGGTGATTAATGAGTCTTTGTCTGTGAAGATTCCCATTTCCCACTCAAAATAAGGCAATGTTTAATCATGACCTTTTATATATCGATACAACTGAAAATATCAAAGATGCATTAACATAAACATTCTTGAAATGCAGAAAGAATCTCAACAATAGTAAACATGATGTGCTTTATCATGAATGGTTCCATTCTAGTAATATGACATGAATAAGACAAGATTAAAGATTATAATCACCAATTTGTCAGTTATAAGTGATTACAAATCACTACACATATTTTAAAGGTTACATCAGGCTAAAATCATTTGTGTAAGATACAATTTTACTATCAAAAATAGTCAGTGTGTTGTGCAGTGTAGAACAATACAATGATGTCTTTTGATAGTGTTATACCTCATAGTACATGTATATGCATTGTTAAAACCCAAGGAAAGTTAGTTTCACGATTGTGTCAAAATTGTTGGATTAAGATGAGATGCTAAAGGTCCTGCTAAAAAGAGTTCAAAGGGATCCTTCCAAAGACAGTAAGACAGTTTTCAAACTCTCTCTTATCTTGTACAGAGTTTTAGCATGTGACACAGGAAATGTCTCATGGTGGTCATTCAGTATATAATTTTAAGTGTTCGTATGTTACTGAATAAATGAAACAAAGGAGCTTCTTTTAGATTTCTGGCATGGGGGTTTCTTCAAAAGAGTAGTCATGTGATGACCATTAAGTGTGGGGGTATTTCAGATTTACCACATGTACGAGGAGAGGTCTCGGTGCGTCCACAGAACTCTCTTTGTTCTTGAGACAGTTAACACTAAACAGAGCAGCTTTTAATGGACTCTTTTCAGGCCTCTGGCTTGATTGTTTGGCATTAGCAGAGCAGAGTCTATAATTTATGACGTTGAGGAATTTCCGGCGTTGATCCTGGATTCAAGTCATTTTGCATAGCAATTGTTCGTTCTTCTGCCCATAATATACTACAACACACACACACACACACACACACACACACACATATACACACACACAGCATGTATAATCTGGCTCGCAGAGAACAATAAGCCCCCACGGGCTCCATGTCTGATCCATATTGTCTGATCCATTCTCAGGTCTCATTGCATACGTTTCTATTGTCTGTATGTAATGAATGCTGCTAATTAGACAAAGGCCCAGTTTCCATCTGGTATTAAGATGATCAAATCACACATGCTCAGCCAAGATGCATCACGGTTTACACCTGGTTGTGTTCGGATTTCGAAGGGAGGGTCTCTGATTTCATGATGACATACATCATACTATGTCAGTGTGTTACTGCATAATAATAAACCGCAAAAAAGTCATAAAAGACAAAGAAAGTGTGAAAAAATTATGCACAGATTCCCTCAGAGGTAACTAAAATATTATATGTGTGCCATGCATGTCATCTGTTTCTCTGCATTTTGATATCAGACACACTGATGATGTTCCGTGAAGTTCTCGTAATTGTGTATGTATTCGCTTTCTCAAATTTCACGATCAGATGGTTATTTCCTTTTAAATTCGCACATAACCGCAGCAGTTGATTGACAGGTGAGGGGTGGAGCTTCGCTGCTGTCTGGGACACATTCAGGACAGATTAGCGTTTCACACCTCAAATGCAATGTATTCACTACCTCCGTATGTGGTTTCAGTGATCCGATCACAAAACCTTTTGGACCCTGATTCCGCCTGTATTTAGCACTGACTACATGTAATCTGATCACCAAAAAGACATCTTAATACCAGGTGGAAACATGGCCAAAGTAAAGTGGCACTGAGAGGAGACGCCGAATAACTATTCTTTTAAATATTCATAAACTATTGGATAATTTAGACTACCACTAACTGTGAGCAGCTTCACCTCAATAGTTACAGAAGACTAGCAAGTGAACTTTCAGCAGGATTAACATGACATTGTTTTTCAGATTTAAACAAGTATACTATACAAAATTTTAATTTAGTTTTTAGGTAAAAAAATAAATAAAAAAATCAACTAGCAATTGCATAGCAACATGTTAACAACCAGTCACAACACCCTAGCAAACACATGACAACGGCCTGGCCACCACACAGAACGCCCTTGCAACGACATAGCAACCGCCAGAACACCCTAGCAACTGCATAGCAACAGTCAGAACACCCTAGCAACCACATAGCAACAGTCAGAACATGCTAGCAACAGTATAGTAACAGTCAGAACACCCTAGCAACCACATAGCACTAGTCAGAACACCCTAGCAAACACATAGCAACGCCATGGCCACAACAGAGAACACCCTAGCAACCATATAACAACCCTCAGAACACCCTGGCAACTGTATAGCAACAGTCAGACCACCCTAACAACTGCACAGCACCAGACATACCCTAGCAACCACATAGCAACCAACAGAACACCCTAGCAACTGTATAGCAACCATCAGACAACCCTAGCAACCGTATAGCAACAGTCAGAACACCAGCGCACAAGTCAGAATACCCTAGCAACCAAATGTCCATCAGAACACACTCACAACTATATAGCACCAGTCAGAACACCCTAACTGTATAGCAACAGTCAGAACACCCTAGCAACCACACAGCACCAGTCAGAAAACCCTTGCAACCATATAGCGACCGTCAGAACACCATAGCAACTGTACAGAAACCTTCAAACAACCATAGCAACCACATAGCAACCGTCAGAACACCCTAACAGCCATATAACAACAGTCAGAACACCCTTGCAACCACATAGCACCAGTCAGAACACCCAAGCAACCACATAGCACCAGTCAGAACACACTAGCAACTGTATAAAACAGTCAGAACACCCTAACAACCATATAGCAACAGTCAGAACACCCTAGCACCAATCACAATACACTAGAAACCACATAGCAACCATCAGAACATCCTAGCAACTGTATAGCAACAGTCAGAACACCCTAGCAACCACATATCACCAGTCAGAACACCCTAGCAACCATACAGCACCAGTCAGAACACCCTTGCAAGCATATAGCGACCATCAGAACACCCTAGAAACTGTATTGCAACAGTCAGAACACCATAGCAGCCGTATAACACCAGTCAGAACACCATAGCAACTGTACAGCAACCTTTAGACAACCCTAGCAACCATATAGCAACAGTCAGAACACCATAGCACAAGTCAAAATACCCTAGCAACCACATAGTAACCATCAGAACACCCTAACAACCATATAAAAACAGTCCGAACACCCTAGCACCAGTCAGAATACATTAGCAACCACATAGCGACTGTCAGAACACCCTAGCAACCATAGAGCACCAGTCAGAACACCCTTGCAACCATATAGCACCCATCAGAACACACTAGCAACCACATAGCAACTGTCAGAACACCCTAAAAACCATATAACAACAGTCAGAACACCCTAGCATCCATATAGCAACTGTCAGAACACCCTAGCAACCATATAGCACTAGTCAGAACACCCTAACAACTGTATAGCACTCGTCAGAAAACCCTAGCAACCACATAGCACCAGCCAGAACAACCTAGCAACCGTATAGCTACACACTTGCCAAGTCAGTAACAGTAATCTGATTAAAATAATTTAAAATGTAATAAGTTACACTACTTTTTTTTTTACCAAAATTAATTATATTACAGTAACTAATTACTTTGTAATCGGATTACACTCAACACTGTTAATAGACTACAGATGCAAATTCCATTCCACATGTGTGCAGCTCTATGTCAACCTTTATAAAGCTTTATAAAGCCACAAAGCATGTGATCAAGCAAGAGGCTCTCTGTTTCCTTATGATAACCGCAGGTTGACATCAAATAAATTACTCATAAATAAGGACTATGCCTTAGGGCTTTAAATATGGAAATAAATGTTACTTATGTCATGAATTCTGGTCTAATCAGTCCCCTTTCTAGCTTGAGAGATCATTGCGGATTTGTTCTTACAGGAGGCACTCTTGTATCTCAACGTGTAGCACAAGAAAAAAGGAGGTTATGATTCAGGAAAATGTAATGCAAGCATGTCAGCACTGCAATCTTTATGTAAACACTAAAATTATGCACAACACCAGGCGCCTACAATTATCAGAGTCTGCTAGTGTGTGTCCGGTTACTTGTTACTCAAAATAGCTGAAAAAGAGCAATAGCTTCATCTCACTGGGTACAAGCACATGACATACACATGGTCTCCTTCGAATTCTGTCGGTCAGCCAGACTGTGAAAGAACAGAACATCATCCAGTGCAAACCTATTTTCTTTCTCTCACGACACTTGGTCTGTCCTCCAGGAGTCTCCTCAACTAACGGATCAAACGCTCATACAAAGATGACAAAAGAAGAGTGATAATCCAGACAATGTCTATTATCAAAGGGTTCCAGGGGCCATTGTGAAGAAAAACATGTCATGATCTGCTCCATTAGTCAAGGCTGAAACTCTCCGCGACTGACATCTGCATTAAAACTCACTGAACAGATGCTTTGCTCTCACGTCAGGGATGCCAATGACAAAAGATCCTAGTTACATATATTTGACCTGCAGAACAGTCATGTTCATGTATTAACATGTGATGTGCTCCCTTGAACTTACTGTCAGGTAATGTCTGTACTGTCAGGCTGAGATCTGCTTGCGAGTCTTTGAGCCAGTGAAGGATTTTTAAATGCCACCATAAGAGACTTCCAAATTTGTAATACTGCTCAGGACTGCTTAAACCCTCCTTTACCTTCTGTCAATTTACTTGTATTACATACAGGTTTCAAGGGCATATTGATGGCTGATTTGGAACCACTTCTGTCAAACTTTCACACATACAGCCTTTTCTAAAACAATAACAACATTTTTCTGTTCAGAGGTCGTGTGTGAACAGGACCTGTTGGAAAATACGGGTAAATCAGTTCTGGATAATTCCTAGAATAAGAAGTTGTAACTAGGGCTGCAACTAAAGATTATTTTGATAATTGACTAATCTAACAAACATTAGAATGATTAATCGACTATTCTAGCAATTATTGCAATGATTAATCATCAGCTCTTAACTGACAATTTAGCTGTATTGACCCTTAAACGCATACATCGTGTCTTTAGAGACCCGTGACCTCATTACACCCCCTGTATCTCATCCATTTTTTGGAGTTCTGCTCAAACCTCTTTAGTATTCCTCAATCTATCTATCTCATTAATAGTGTGACACACACACACACACACACACACACACACACACACACACACACACACACACACACACACACACAGTCAAAATTGCAACATTTTTTTTTTAATGGTTTAAGTATCAAAAGTGGTCTTTAGAGACCTGAGGTATGTGAGAGTGTCTTTTTTTTCCTTCGCATTTTCATAAATGATATTTATTAATGATTATTTCATTTCTATTTAAGTTTACTCTTACAGGATATCTATTTCTTTGTTTTTTTACAAGAGAAATAAGAACTAAATTATTAAACACTATATTAAATTGATTTTCTGTGCAATAATGAATTATCAACAATGGTGAATTATCAGTGTCCCATATACACATACTGTACATATTATACATGTTATTTCTTACTGAAGGTGACGCTGTTGTTCCAGTGATTGATTGGATTTACATTTGACATTGTTAGCTGACGTAGAAACAACATGGAAGTAAACTATAGCAAGTGTAACACATGAACAGGATGCTATGACTGTTGTCATTTGGGTGTACTACTGAAATAATGTAAGTTGTGCATCTATTTAGACTCAATAACTGCCTGAGAAAATACATATGTGTAATGTATGTGTAGCTTAGGTGTAGCTGATGTGTATCTTATGTGTAGATTATGTGTAGCTCAATATGTGTTTGACAGCCAGTTGCATCTCAAGAAATTTCAATGTGAAAACAATTAATCCTGTTCTAGATTTGTTCTGATTTGTATATAAGTGTACGTGTATTTTTTCACTTGTTTATACTTCTGCCAGGGCAGTCAAAATACAAGACAAAATACACTTAAATTCAAGATTATATTCAACATTCTCTGAAATCAAATGTAAATATCTTGTGCAGTATAGGTCCTCAAGTAAATGCTATTTGCATAGGAAAAAACCTCTCTCACCTTTTTGTTGATTTTATTTCGATCCATCTTTAACTCCAAAAAAGCAAACTCTCTCTCTTCTTAATAGAGCTGTGTCTCGCCAATTTCTTCACGATACACACTGCATCACATATATTATGATTCAATACATCATGACCCATCACATTATCATCTGAAGCTGTAGCAAATGTTCACGGGAGACAAGCGTGCAGTTTTGATCTCTCTCGCTCACTTTATGCAACTCATAAGCGAATGGTGAATGAGAATAATTCTGCCTAACATCTCCTTTTGTGTTCCACAGAAGAAAGACAGTCATACAGGGTTGGAACAAATGGAGACAGAATTCTAATTTTTGGGTGAACTATCCCTTTAAGGAATGTTTGTTTTTAAAACCTTCAATCGACCTCTCCAATATGAAGCATTTTTTAATTGTTCCATTCAATCCTTGTAGTACGTCTGACTCCAGATCAGAAGGTTGTGTGTTCAAATCACGGCGAGGTCAAAATATCTTTATGCAGTTCAACTGGCATGGTGCTGGCAATACAAAGGTCATGGGTTAAATTCCCAGGAATGCATGAACTGATACATTTACATTTTACATTTAACTTTGGATAAAGCATCTGCTAAATGCATAAACGTAAATGTAATACTGATTCTTTAAGTCTTGTTGACAGAGATCTTTGTCATGGTTAAGCCTAAGAGCCATGAAAAAACAAATCACATTTTCACTTCAGCTTCTGATTGAATTTGAGCAGCAGAATAAATTGAGATTTCACTCTCAGGACTTCAATCACTATTTAACCAGAAATTCCCTGTAGTGCCATGCAAAAGCTTTGCCGTGCTATTAAAGAAGCACTGCACTGAAATATTCAAAGCGCATCTGACAGGAGGTATTTCTGTCAACTCTCCTGCAGATTTTACATGCGTCAGGTTACAGTGTTCCTCACACATCGACTTTCTGCTGATGTAGCGGCTTCATCACATCCAGAGTGCCCCGTGAGGCTTTGAGACGTTCTAATGTCCCGTGAGACTGATGTTCACTTTGGGAGAAGCTCTTGGGATCTTCCATCTTGCGTGTACAGGAGCAAAAGCTTCAAGGCTGGTCATTAATACATCAATTCACACGTGAGACTTTTCATTGCAGCCGCCTTTCCTGACGCTTCTCTAGTTACAGAGGTCTGACCAGCTGTCCACTGATATTTCTGGAGAATGGCTTTATAAACTGGTACTGGTCCGATTATCCGAGCCCACTGCCTCCTGTATGTTAAGACAGACACCTGACGTTCTCTCTGACCTTTGGTCACTGGTTATAATTTGGGGAGCTGTAGCATCACAAATGTAATAATAACATAGTCGGGGAAAGAGCAATGTTGTCCCAATCAGCCCGACACAGCAAACATTGGCTAAATTAATAGTGCAAGATTAGAACGGGACAATGGAAGACGGGATGAGTGTTTCAGAAACAGTTATTATTTTCTGCATTTACGCTTATAAAAATTAACCACTTCTCCAATATACTTCCAAAATACTGTATATGAACAATCAGGGCTGTCAATCGATTAAAATTCTTCAAAATAATTACATGGCATGCTGAATAATTAGTGGTATTAACTGCATATATCAATATTTGCCTCCAAATAAAAAATATATATTTTTTTTTATACATAATAATTCAGATGTTGGCATCCAAGTAAAGCATTGATTAGACCAGGGGTCGGCAACCTATGGCACGTGTGCCAGCATTGGCACGCGGAGGGGTAATCAGTGGCACGCCAGCAAGGGCGAGAGAGTAGACTATTTTATTCATATGAAATTCCGCACCTGCATTCCAGTTTACATCTTGATTTAATCCTTCCTCATGATCACACAGCGTGTTTTCATCATCTGAATGGGAGACTAAACAAAATGTTAAAATGTGACGAGACTGCAGTATACCCAACAAACTCGTGCAGCGCGTGCAAGCCATTTGCTCATCGCGAGCTTCACGTTCGGTTAATCACACGAGTAAACGTGCCCACTTTGCTTCGGTCGGGCTGCACGGATAACATCCTACATTCAGTGTTTCATTTGTTTCTTTTTGCTTTCAGAACAATATATGATGTAATAAGGAAAACACCTCTATTAATCCTTGAGATTTCCAACCCAGCATACAGGTACATCCTCCTTAAACCATAGTCACACTCAAAATTACATTAAATGATTAAAAGAGAAAACATAAACCCACATCGTGCGGTTCAAAAGTCTGAGTCTATTCAATATACAAGTTAACCCTGGAAATAAAGTTTTAGGATTTTGCAGGTGCGATTCACCGAAAAGGGCTAATAGTTGATCGGCTTGTGTCGTGCGAATGGCTTGCATGCGCAGTGCGAGTCGCATCACGCTTTAATAGTGTTTAGCCTCCCATTCATCTGATGAAAGCACGCTGCGTGATCATAAAGACGGATTACATCAAGATGTAGATTGAAATGCAGGTGCGAAAAACTTCTTATAAATAAAATAGCCTGCTCTACTCTGCTTGTGTGCTAGTGATTACATGATTACAATGATATAATACAAGAAATATTTAAGATGTCACACAATTTTGTGGTCAGTAATCAAATAAGCAAATTTGTGACAACTCATTTCATACAAAAGGACAGGTTTTCTTTCATTAAAGCACTTAAGATGCTCTGCGCGGGGCGGTCGGCACAGCCATTGACCAGAAAAATAAAGAATGGCACTCCGTGTCAAAAAGTTTGCCGACCCCTGGATTAGACAATACAAAAAGTTGCTTTAGTCAATACGTTGTTTGTTTTTATTCTCATATCATTGAACAATCCTGTAGTCGACAGCAATTGAGATGATCAATCTGTCCTGTTCTCACAGGACGCATTCTTGTGTTCCATCGGCGCTTTTTTCGGTTTATATACATATGTGTCAGACGAACGCTGCACTGATATTCAGAGTCATAAATGGTGTTTTAAGGACACTGTGTCAAGTAAAAGAATTCAAAAAGTGCGTCTGGATATCCCTGCATTCTGCTGCACTTGGTCAGCTGTCATGAACGCGTCCTGTGTGAGTGGCTCTCATTCAGTGGCTGCGCAGCTTGTGAGGTTTGTTGAGGCATGCTGAACGCCCTTTATTGACGTGACTCGTGAAAACACAGTGTGATACAAAATATGTGATACTGTAAAGTGTCATACAACTTCTGAGGTAGACATGGAAGTATATAAAGTTGAAAACCAGGACATACTGTATTTCCATCACAGACAAAGTTCAGCAGTGGTCGCGCCACATGACATTTGGACGCACCACATGACATTTGGTCAAACCACATATAATTTGGTCACATCACATGACATTTGGTCGCATCACATGACATTTGGTCAAACCACATAAAATTTGGTCACATCACATGACATTTGGTCGCATCGCATGACATTTGGACGCACCACACGACATTTGGACGCACCACACGACATTTGGACGCACCACATGACATTTGGACGCACCACATGACTTTGGACGCACCACATGACATTTGGTCACATCACATGACATTTGGTCACATCACATGACATTTGGTCTCATCATATGACATTTGGTCGCACCACATGACATTTGGTCACATCACATGACATTTGGTCTCATCATATGACATTTGGACTCACCACATGACATTTGGTCACATCACATGACATTTGGTCTCATCATATGACATTTGGTCGCACCACATGACATTTGGTCACATCACATGACATTTGGTCTCATCATATGACATTTGGACTCACCACATGACATTTGGTCACATCACATGACATTTGGACGCACCACGTGACATTTGGTCACATCATATGACATTTGGTCGCGCCACATGATGTTTAGTCAAATTTACAGGCAAAGAATTGGCCACTTCAGCAAAACAGATTATTTCCACACAAGGCCATTAATAACTTTTTAATCAAGTTATAGATAATTTTTTTTTTTATGAAACACAATTTTCAGTATCTTTTTGAGGTCATACCACATGATGGTCAATTTTGGCAATAACACCCCAGCAGTTTAAAAGGTAATTGTTTAAAAAAAAAAAAAATTAAAGAGTGGTAATGACCTACAACATGTATCCAGGGGTCCTTTGCATGCTGCTGTATGACGGCACTTCTGTCCGTTAAACACTTTCAAAAATAAACTCTCAAAATGACATTTTTGTGTCGGTTGCACCACATGATATTTCATAAAACATTCATCTTGAGACAACAGTTATTTATGTATTATGATGGAAATAACTATGCAAATGCATCAGGGTTTCGCTCAACAATACAGAACAGTTATGGAATTATGCCAGATATTAAAATATTAAAGGTCAAAAACTTGATGAGTGCTTTAAATGATTTACAAAAGAGAATTTATGGGTTGACGGACGCACCACGTGATGTTTTAACACTTTAAATGTAAAAAAAAAAAAAAAATAAAAAAATCTTAAAACGTGTTTTATTTATATTAGAGGTACTACATATACACCCTACTTTTAAAAAACATTTTAAATATGAAAAATACATAAAACAGAATAAGGTGTCATGTCATTGACTCATGTACTTCAATTGCTCTGATGGCAGAAAAATATGTCATTTTATTATGTAATTTACAAACGGGTGAGAAGGAATAATTAATTGTGTTTATTTTTATTGTACTTAACTAACACGTTATCCCAACAGCCCTATTAGCAATATATACAACATTTTGATCTGTAATCTAAATGCATTATAGACCATACAAAATTGTGTAGTCAAAATCCAACCTAATCTTAATTGAAAACCATGTTGAACAATCGTACTCTTTGTCCTTACCAGTAACGGCCGCGATGAACGTCTTTTTGGTTATTTGGTTTCTATTTTTGTGGCATCAAGCTGGAAAGCTCTGTACACAGTGAAAACACATAGGTCCATATATATATATATTGCACATCAAATATGTTCAAATGGCTGTGATCCCCATTTGAAGAGCTCCCATCATACAGGATTTTCACTTTCAGTGTGGACAGACACACTGTCACTGGAATCACGTTAGGACACGGCTAGTGCGGTAAAAACACAATTAATTCCAAACAACTACATTAACTGTGACATGGCAGTAAATATTTGAGTTATATTAACAGCATGTAAATCCAGGATTTAAAAGTACAGTCAGCAGTTCTGTGATCCACTTCACTCGTAAGAGCAATTAAGCTGCTTTTGATGCTTCTGTTAATCAACAGGTCATTGTTCTTTTTACTACACACTTTTATCAACATCATTAAATCTTTATGTGGATGAGCATTCCAGCAGCACAAATTACAAACATACCATCCCCATCTAATCAGATGAGGGCAGGCGCTTGGTGAGAATGTGTCTTTTGTGGCTAATTGAGACAAACTGTTCTCTAACAAAGAACAATTAATGGAAACGTGAAACAACTTTATGAGAATGAAGGAATTACGTTCTGTCATTCAAAACAGTTAATTACTGTTTCCTTAAAAAAACCACACAAAATAGCATTTTGGCTCCCTCCTCTTAAACAAGCACAACACAGTAAGTTAGGATGAAATAAAAAATGTGTTTGAGTTGGGTTTTTTCGGTTACTAGACATCTTCAGGCTTCTGAAAGCCTTTCTAACCTACAGAAATCTTTTCAAGCTTTGGAGACCTCAGAAGAAAACTGGCCAACGGCTTGAAGTCTATCAAGACTTTCTGTCTACACTGTGACCCCTTCAACTGACCATTAGCTCTGATTATGATTATTATCGCCATTGCAAAATAATGTTGGAGGTCAAAGGGCCCAAAGAGACCAACACAACATATTCACAAATGTTCTTATAGGCAACATTATGTAAATATTTTCCACTGCGTGAAGATGTTTTTAAGAGTTTTGATTACGTGGGTGTCAAGAACTGCTGAGGTCACGTACAAAACTAATACAAGAATTAAGAAAAGAGTTTGTGGGTTTGTGTTCCCATATTAATACGTCACATCAGAAATCATATTTTGGATAAAATTTATTGTATTATTAGGACCCTTTTGTCACTGTGACATTTTCAGGACAATTAATCACATTTTACCCTCCAGTTCTCATTTCTGTAAAACTTTTGACTTTGTCTCTCTCATTATTTTGTACAGACGATTCTTATTACAGCAATAAATTACTCTATTACAGTAATAAAATCTGTTGTGCAATGATTTTATATATATATATATATATATTTACAGTTGTGCTCAAAAGTTTGCATACCCTGGTAGAAATTGTGAAATTTTGGCATTGATTTTCAAAATATGACTGATCATGCAAGAAAACTGTCTTTTATTTAAGGATAGTGATCATATGAAGCCATTTATTATCACATAATTGTTTGGCTCCTTTTTAAATCATAATGATAATAGAAATCACCCAAATGGCCCTGATCAAAAGTTTACACACCCTTGAATGTTTGGCCTTGTTACAGACACACAAGATGACACACACAGGTTTAAATGGTGATTAAAGGTTAATTTCCCACACCTGTGTCTTTTTAAATTGCAATTAGAGTCTGTGTATAAATAGTCAATGAGTTTGTTAGCTCTCACGTGGATGCACTGAGCAGGCTAGATACTGAGCCATGGGCAGCAGAAAAGAACTGTCAAAAGACCTGCGTAACAAGATAATGGAACTTTATAAAGATGGAAAAGGATATAAAAAGATATCCAAAGCCTTGAAAATGCCAGTCAGTACTGTTCAATCACTTATTAAGAAGTGGAAAATTCTGGGATCTCTTGATACCAAGCCAAGGTCAGGTAGACCAAGAAAGATTTCAGCCACAACTGCCAGAAGAATTGTTCAGGATACAAAGGAAAAACCCACAGGTAACCTCAGGAGAAATACAGGCTGCTCTGGAAAAAGACGGTGTGGTTGTTTCAAGGAGCACAATACGACGATACTTGAACAAAAATGAGCTGCATGGTCGAGTTGCCAGAAAGAAGCCTTTACTGCACCAATGCCACAAAAAATCCCGGTAACAATATGCCCAACAACACCTTGACACGCCTCACAGCTTCTGGCACACTGTAATTTGGAGTGACGAGACCAAAATAGAGCTTTATGGTCACAACCATAAGCGCTATGTTTGGAGAGGGGTCAACAAGGCCTATAGTGAAAAGAATACCATCCCCACTGTGAAGCATGGTGGTGGCTCACTGATGTTTTGGAGGTGTGTGAGCTCTAAAGGCACGGGGAATCTTGTGAAAATTGATGGCAAGATGAATGCAGCATGTTACCAGAAAATACTGGCAGACAATTTGCATTCTTCTGTACGAAAGCTGCGCATGGGACGCTCTTGGACTTTCCAGCACGACAATGACCCTAAGCACAAGGCCAAGTTGACCCTCCAGTGGTTACAGCAGAAAAAGGTGAAGGTTCTGGAGTGGCCATCACAGTCTCCTGACCTTAATATCATCGAGCCACTCTGGGGAGATCTCAAACGTGCGGTTCATGCAAGATGACCAAAGACTTTGCATGACCTGGAGGCATTTTGCCAAGACGAATGGGCAGCTATACCACCTGAAAGAATTTGGGGCCTCATAGACAACTATTACAAAAGACTGCACGCTGTCATTGATGCTAAAGGGGGCAATACACAGTATTAAGAACTAAGGGTATGCAGACTTTTGAACAGGGGTCATTTCATTTTGTTCTTTGTTGCCATGTTTTGTTTTATGATTGTGCCGTTCTGTTATAACCTACAGTTGAATATGAATCCCATAAGAAATAAAAGAAATGTGTTTTGCCTGCTCACTCATGTTTTCTTTAAAAATGGTACATATATTACCAATTCTCCAAGGGTATGCAAACTTTTGAGCACAACTGTATATATATAAACTGTACACTAAAACCACAGAAAATTATTATTTTAACTGAATTTAATTTATTCATAATTTACTGTACTGTCAAAGGTAAATTGTTAAACAATTAAGAGGAGGCATCAGGATTAGCAGTCAATATTTTGCTGCAGTGTTCACACTAGCTAACAAATAACAAATTCGATCATTAGTCATCTGTAAGTGTGTTCCCGTGCTGCGGCCACAAAGATTTCAGCGTTTTTTACCTTCTACAAAACACCCAGTAAAATAATCCCAGGTTAAGGTTAAAATGTTGTGAATCTGAACTGTCTGTGAGCTTTTGGCTTTAATTATCGTTGTTTCTCAAGTTCTCTGTGTGTCTGAAGATGTTGGTCATGTAAGAAGATACCAGAAAAAAAGACGCCCTTCACAAAATAACGCTGGCTGTTGCATATGATGCATGTTTTTCTTCAAACATTAAATGCAGTTAAGTGCTTATTTACCCACGTAAAAGAGAAACAAACCAGCATGTTTTCTTTTGATTAGGGAAATGAGTACAAGCATGTAATATTGTTATTTGAAGAGTGAGGGGGAGAAGTTGTGTTTAAAGTGTTGCTCAGACACTGCAGACTCTCGTTTTTGGGAGGGTCATAAAAAATACATAATGTGAACATATTGTCCATATTTTTAATTCAGGAGTGTAATATAGGATTACAGGCTCACTAATGTCACCAGCTGTGTTGGTATTCCATGTATTCCAATTCATTTATTCTAATAATCCCAGATAGGCTAAAGCATATGTTCATGTTTAATATTTATTCATAATTAATCAGCACAGCTATATATTTTCTGATGGGTTATTTACATGTGACGTCAGCGTGTAAATGCAGTACATACAAACATCTCTGGGATCTCTAGAGACATCCCTTATCCTGTGCGATTCGAAAGTTAACATCATAATGTAATAATGAATCTACAGTCACACATCTGTCCCGAAAACTAATCCCGTACAAATAGGACTTTACTTAATAGCACCATCTACTGTTGGATATTGTAAATGCATTCAGTCCGACTAGAAATGGATAAAACGTATCCCCTCCGGAGATAACAAAAAAAAAAAAAACACATGACCAGAAGAGGGGGATATCAAGAGCAGGAGCAGGAGCAGGAGCAGGGGAGCAGGAGCAGGAGCAGGAGCAGGAGCAGGGGAGCAGGAGCAGGAGCAAGGGAGCAGGAGCAGGAGCAGGAGCAGGAGCAAGGGAGCAGGAGCAGGAGCAGGAGCAAGGGAGCAGGAGCAGGAGCAGGGGAGCAGGAGCAAGGGAACCCCCCCCCCAACAAATATTATCATGATGTATACATACTTTATACTGCAATAATACTGTCAATTTATACAGGTTTTTACTTTGTGATTTCATGTCCCATGGGTTTATTTTTATTAAAACTACTAGATTTCAATGTTTCAGTGTTACTGTTTTAGACGTCCCAGACAGCAGAATATTTTTATTGAGGGTCATTTCCAAACAAGCTGTAATTTTTCCAAAAAGTGTGAAAATATTAGCTAATTATGTAAATGTAGGATGCATAAAATGTTAGCTATAAAATTAGCCTTAGCGAGACAAACGAGTTGACTATTTTATATGAAAAAGTTTAAAAATGTAATTTCCATCAGTGTCATTTCCAGCACAGAATTCTATTAAACACAATACAGAATTAGAGATGTGCTGGTAATGACATAAATCTCCTGTGATGCAAGTAAAAACACTGTTAGACATTGTCAGTAGATGCATTAAATCAACTAGTGAGAGTGTGAACAAATGTTTGAAAGTTTGCAAAGTTGAAGAAACATCCTTATATTAATCTCTTGCATGTGATCCCATCACCTCCTCTCTCCCTTTATTTGCTGTCTGATCTGTACTGTCAACTGAAACAAATAAAAGAAAATAAATTCTTCCCAGACACTGCTCCTCACAACACTCGTTTGACTCGTTTGACTATGTAATCCAAGCAGAATCATCCTTTATACACACCTGCTCATGTTTATAATAAGGGCAATGCTGCCTCTTTTCCACAGGGAGCGACTGCTTTCAAACAATTAATCCTGCAGTTAAACATGTGGCATCTGCCTTATTTGCAGTAAAACAATATGACCCATTTATCACAGGTATGGACTCAAAGTGATGGACGATACCTTGTTAAATGAGATCTCACAATAGCTACTTTAGATGCTGCAGGCGACCTCAGGCTCCATCAGACGTACCAAATGATAAACACATAAAATTCCATCATTTGTGTAGTGCTGAAATCTATAAACCATAATGTTGTTTTATGAAGGGCTTTATTGATCGTTCATAATTGCAATTTGAAGTGAAATAAGCAGATGGCGAGATGCCTGGGCTATGATGAGGACGAGCAAGGTCGATTGAAAAACCAAAACAGCTCAGATCATTTCGTACAATTAATATTTTCTACATGTTTTAAGGCCACTCAAGTTTCTTGAAGAAAAGCCCATCCATGCACATGCAAAATCTCGCATAATTGCTAGGGTTGTCTGATGGTTGCTATACAGTTGCTAGGGTGATCTGTTGGTTGCTATGTGGTTGCTAGGGTATGTCTGGTGCTGTGCAGTTGTTAGGGTGTTCTGACTTGTGCTATGAGGTTGCTATGGTGGTCTGACTGTTGCTATACAGTTGCCAGGGTGTTCTGAGGGTTGTTATGTGGTTGCTAGGGTGTTCTCTGTTGTGGCCATGGCGTTGCTATGTGGTTGCTATGGTGTTCTGACTAGTGCTATGTGGTTGCTAGGGTGTTCTGACTGTTGCTATACTGTTGCTAGCATGTTCTGACTGTTGCTATGTGGTTGCTAGGGTGTTCTGACTGTTGCTATGCAGTTGCTAGGGTGTTCTGACAGGTGCTAGGGTGTTCTGACGGTTGCTATGTTGTTGCAAGGGTGTTCTGTTTGGTGGCCATGCCGTTGTCATGTGTTTGCTAGGGTGTTGTGACTGGTTGTTAACATGTTGCTATGCAATTGCTAGTTGATTTTTTTATTTATTTTTTTACCTAAAAACTAAATTAAAATTTTGTTATAGTATGTCATGTTAATCCTGCCTAAAGTTCACTTGCACATGCAAAATCGAGATCTCGCATAATTGAAGTCAGCTGAAACATTTAACTCTGAGATTCGATTCAACAAATGATAATCACTTTGACTGACGTGCGGACGATTTTGAAAGACTGCAGCTTATCGTCTAATACAATTACCCCACTTTATATATAATCATGCAAATAGAAAAGATGATTCATACAGGTAATTTTGCCTCTCATTCCGCTCAGCTTCCCTATCCACAAAACGGCCCGATCAGGAGTTGAATTATGGTGAGGAACGATTCTATGGCTGCATATGATAATAAATCAATGGCCACTACAATAACTTGGGCATTCATAAAGTCTCCATTACTCAAGACTGACAGCGTTGTGTCTGGATTTCACTCAGTGTGTTTGGAGAAGATCCATATATCCACACCAATTGCAACACGCAGCTTGGACCCCAATCCATTCTTATTCTGACAGTGACAACACGTCTCTCCAGACTGCACACGAGATGACAGAGTGGCCCTGATCAAAAATCTGTGCAGAAACCTGCTGCCTGAATGCACGATGCCCCTGAGGGCCAAAACCCACTGCCTTGAGTTTAGTTTATGCATTATTTCCCTGAGAAATACAGCGGATCCAAACAGGAAAATCACATTCAGGGCTTTGAGGTCTTGGTCGGAATGCAATCACACCTAATAGATCAAACTGAGTTTGGTGCCCAAGATATCTGGAGTGTAGATTCTGAATGAGTCCACTGTGCCACGGGTTTGAAACCTTTTGATGCCAAGGACCTTCAAATATGAGGATCCCCCTCTTAAAATCGAAAGGTATCTATATATTTGGATGCACAAAGACCCATTTGCTCTGTGTAAGAAAAAGTGTGATATTATAAAGACAACGTGTTTTAGTACGATGGCAAAGTTAATAAATGCCATTGTACTATTATCAAAAGAAATCATAAAATAGTATCTACAAATTAAAATATTAAGATAATTGTGCATCTTTTTTCTACACTTTGGGCTTCATTACTTCTATTCAAACACATCCGAACGCGGGAGACCGGAAACACGCTTGACATCATATCCTGTCCGTTGTGGTGTCTGAAATAATTTTGCTCAATCCTAGTGTGACTGGGGCTTTACAGTAATGTTAGATGTTTAAACCTAAGGGAAAACCTCATTTCAGATGTATTTGTATAGTGCTTTTCACAATAAATATTGTTCCAAAGCAGCTCTACAGATAATATTACCCCCGATGGGCAAACTAAAGTGGTAAGGAGAAAGTATGACTGTCAATAGAATAAAATAATTTCATGATTTCCAAACAGTCTTTATCCCTCAGAGACCCGGGTAGCAGAATTGCAACAGTCATTAAAGCAATAGAGCGTCACAGTGCCCGTCCACTTTCTCAGCCGTCTGGGTTCCGGAAGTATTTTCCATAGACTTAAACAGTTGTGCACCATGAACCAAACCAACCAGAGGAGAATCACAACATTACAAACTTTGTTTTGAGGCAAAAAAGTGTTTGAAAATCAGACATAAAGACAGAGAAACAAGACTGTGTACTTACCGTTTTTCATCAGGGCACAAACTACAATCCCATGAAGCATTGCAAATTATGTCATTGAATAAAAAACAATGGGAATATATAAAACTATCGTTTTTAGGTTGTTCATTATAAGTATAGAAACAATATTTTTTTTTTCAGTTTATGTAAAAATGTACATTTGAGGGAATCCCATTGCTTTCCTTCATATTTGACAGCGGCAAAATAAATGCTTGAAAAGCCTGAAGCAGTCGCAACATATCCAAATGCACAGCAGCTATTGTATCATCTCCATAGTAACAGTGTAGCGTCTCCTTCACGTTGTGCATTCACTATAAAATCCTTGTCTAAACTTTGGCGGGACCGCAGACAGCACACATACATCACAGCTAGCGTTTAATCATCACCCTGAGTGCTGCGAATGAGACACAAATCCTGTGTTTATACAAAGAATCCCTAACATTCACTTAAAATCCCCATTAGTTGTGTAATAAAATGTGACTAGAATTTGAAGTGCTTAATTCAGTAGGCTATGAATCTGAAAATGGTAATTTATGCTGAAAATAAATGTTTTTTTACTGATATAAAAAGGTCACTTATACATACAGTATATTTCAAAATATGCCAAAAATGGCCGTTTTCATATATGTAACGTATTTGTTTGAAGCACTTTTTGAATTTTAATTTGTACATAAATGCACAAATATATGAACTCTAATTGTATTTGTTCGTGTATGTCCATATATCAGATTTAAATATCAGATAATGTAATAATTGCAACAGGCCTAATGAATCCTCATTGATGTTTTTAGCTTACAGATTTATTGCACGTCTATTTTAAAGATTTCTTGAATTGTCTGAGACAGAAACTTTAAAACAAAAATAATTAAGGGTCTTCCGATACCCACAGGTTTCACCTGAATGTATGGTATTTTTGTGTGTAATTCTTTTCTTTTTGGTTGCTAACTGCAGTTATTGTGCAATAAAATATTACATGCAACTGCATTTGCAATGTAATTAAGCTATTATGATGATTTGTGAGTTTTCACTGCAAAACAAGCCCAAAAAATGCCACAAACTGCATTGTTAAATATGAGAAAAGCCTCAGCAAATTCAGTCATTTTGGGCTGCAAAAATCAGGAAAAAGTGCCGCGAAATCCTGGTGGGACTCACAAATATATAAGTAGTTTAAGGGTGAAGGAAGACCGACACGATTACATAATTCACAGTGGGTCATCCGAGGCAGGTGTTGCGGGTTTCGTTGGACGCGGTTCTCTGATTGGTGGATCTTTCTCTGCTGGACCATGGGTAATGTAGTTGTTTACCATGAATTACACTATTAAACACAATGAAGTTGAAATAACACAGACGGATGACTTCAACGGAAGCATATACCATCGATGAACCTCGTAGCTCACTGTATGTCTGTCTTTAAAGTTTTATAAGTTATCGTTGAATATCAATTAGTGTATAGGATAAATGAATGGGATATTTACTTCCGGAACCAGACTGTAGTGCTCTATTATATAATAATAATAAAACTACACATAACAATAGCTGACACTATGGACTGTATCACAACAACAGTTTTGGCGGTGAAATAATGTGCATATTAACTATCAGAGATTAATAAATTCACAAAAAGGTCAAAGCTGGTTGACACAACTGCGAACACTTTTGGAACATATTTAGCAATTTTCCAAGTAACTTTTTTTGTATTTTTATACTGATTGAAAACTGATTACTTACACTCAAAATATCAACTTTAATAAATCTGAGAATACTCTGCATTAGCGGTCAAACTTTGTTTTTTTATTCACAAAATGTATTAAAACTATGGAGTCTATTCAGTAAATCATATAGAATCTATTTTAAATAATTTATAGCTTATTTCTGTACTGTTCTGTCAAGAAATAATAATAATAATAATAATAATATATATATATATATATATATATATATATATATATAAAATATATATTATAGTATATTAACTATACTACATTACATAGTGTTTTTTTTTATTTATTATTATTATTATTATTACTATTGTAATCAAACAAAAGAAATTCACCACACTCTCTCAGCAAGTTCAGGTGCCAAAGCCAAGGAACTATCACAAACATAAAAGAAGATCTGCACTATGAAAACATCTCTATAAATGAGCATTAACAGGGGATTTAAAAACACATTTTGGCCAAAGGCTTTCCACAGTGTCAACTCGCATCTTATTTGGTCTTTTTTATAGATAACCTGTGAGTGTTATCAGGTGTCCATAATTAACTGATCAGCCACTAGGCAATACCCAACTCAACATAATTACATGATCAATAACATAACACCAACAGGAGCAATATGACACATGAGGTGTAGACTGCTGTTGATCAATCTGAATTGTCACCTACCTGTAGATAAACAAATACAAATATAAACAAAACAAACAAGTTTACATACACTTTAGCTAAATACATTTAAACTCAGTTTTTCACAATTTCTGACATTTAATCGTAGAAAACATTCCCTGTTTTAGGTCAGTTAGGATCACTACTTTATTTTAAGAATGTGAAATGTCAGAATAATAGTAGAGAGAATGATTTATTTCAGCTTTTATTTCTTTCATCACATTCCCAGTGGGTCAGAAGTTTACATACACTTTGTTAGTGTTTGGTAGCATTGCCTTTAAATTGTTTAACTTGGGTCAAATGTTTTGGGTATCCTTCCACAAGCTTCTCACAATAAGTTGCTGGAATTTTGTCCCATTCCTCCAGACAGAACTGGTGTAACTGAGTCAGGTTTGTAGGCCTCCTTGCTCGCACACGCTTTTTCAGTTCTGCCCACAAATTTACTATCAGATTGAGGTCAGGACTTTGTGATGGACACTCCAATACCTTGACTTTGTTGTTCTTAAACCATTTTGCCACAACTTTGGAGGTATGCTTGGGGTCACTGTCCATTTGGAAGACCCATTTGTGACCGAGCTTTAACTTCCTGGCTGATGTCTTGAGATGTTGCTTCAATATATCCACATAATTTTCCTTCCTCATGATGCCATCTATTTTGTGAAGTGCACCAGTCCCTCCTGCAGCAAAGCACCCCCACAACATGATGCTGCCACCCCCATGCTTCACGGTTGGGATGGTGTTCTTCGGCTTGCAAGCCTCACCCTTTTTCCTCCAAACATGATGATGGTCATTATGGCCAACAGTTCAATTTGTGTTTCATCAGACCAGAGGACATTTCTCCAAAAAGTAAGATCTTTGTCACCATGTGCACTTGCCAACTGTAGTCTGGCTTTTTTATGGTGGTTTTGGAGCAGTGGCTTCTTCCTTGCTGAGCAACCTTTCAGGTTATGTCCATATA
>NC_059361.1:962500-970000 GCF_019703515.2 Myxocyprinus asiaticus | reverse complement strand
GTTTGTAGAACAGCATTCTTCTACCTCAGAAATATTTCTAAGTTACGACACATGCTCTCTGTTGCTGATGCTGAAAAACTAATTCATGTGTTCATGAACTCAAGACTAGATTATTGTAATGCATTACTGGGAGGATGTCCAGCAAGATCAATAAATAAACTTCAATTGGTTCAAAATGCAGCTGCCAGAGTGCTGACGAGAACCAATAAATATGATCATATTAGCCCTATTATATCGTCATTACATTGGCTACCTGTTACATTTCATATTAATTTTAAAATTCTGTTAACTACATACAAAGCTTTGAATGGTCTAGCTCCACAGTACTTAAGTGACCTTCTGTCACGCTATATTCCATCACGTTCATTATAATCACAAAACTCTGGCCTGTTAATAGTTCCTAGAATATCAAAATCCACAAAAGGACGTAGATCCTTTTCCTATTTGTCTCCTAAACTATGGAATAGTCTCCCTTACACTGTTCGAGATAAAGACACACTCACTCAGTTTAAGTCTAGACCAGAGCCAGCCCAAGGCATAAGCAAACTAAGTGGCTGCTTAGGGCCCCCGTGGCAACCAGGGGGCCCCCAAGAGCACATGAAATGACAGCTTGATTTTTTTTTGTTTTTTTTTTGTGATATGTCAATGGACAATTATACAAAAATGCAACATTAAACGCAATATTATGTTAACGGGCTGCAGGATGCAAGCACAGTCAGACAGTTGATTGAAGAGGCAGCAGCATTGCAGCAAAACAGCAATGTCACAAAAAAGGACATATCCCTCTGGTGCAGAGAAAAGGAAAAAGAAGAAAACCGAGGAAGAGAAAAAACAGCAAGATAAAGGTGTGTTAAGTAGCTAGGCTATGTTGCGAGCTAACGTTAGCTGGCTAGTTAGTTAACATAGCCTAGGTTGCATATCTTCTTGTTTTAGGAAAGTTCATGTTTGATCAAACATCCGTAAATAGCCTTGACATCTTAATATATTATAATACAACATATGACTTAGCTAGTTTAGATTAAAGTTTTTGTCCTCTGTGTAAATATAACTTGTTCCTGAGTATATATTTTTGTAATAAAAATAACAGCTTAACATTATTTTCATTAGCCTACCATTTTGGGGTCTTTGCTATTATATTCCAATATCATTATGCCTCAAATAGATAGTTATAGATAAGAGTTGTTGTTTTAGGTGTACAGATGGCTTGCTGCGGTGTATAATAATTTATGTTGTTAAACATTCTGTTCCGTCATCTATATACTCTTATGAAACTTCCCTAGGAGCACTGCTGAAATATTTTGGAGGTGGGGCACAACCAACACCACCTGCCCCAAGTGCCAGTGCTACTGATCTGTTCATTTTATGTCATTATTTAAGTATTTAATTTAATATTGTCCATTTTGTACAATTACATGTATTTTTTTATTTTTTTATATATATATATATATATATATATATATATATATATAAGATTGTTGATTGTTCTGCACTTTTGCACGATGCTAATTTGTTTTAACCAAAAGCAATTACTGTAAAGTGGTTAACTTGTTTACAGTAAATGCATCGTCTGCTGGTTTATTTTGCTACTGTTACAATTAAAAACTGTAGAAGGGTAAAAACATGCCAGGCAGACATTGGTATGATGTAAGCGACACAGCTACAACTAATAAAATTGATAATGGGTGTGTTAGATTTATAGTGTGCGAATAATCAAGCATTGACAATAGTCAATCGTATTGGTGGCACCGAGGGGCCCCCAAATCTAATTCTGCTTAGGGCCCCATAAAGGCTTGGGCTGGCCCTGGTCTAGACTAAAGACTCATCTATTTAGCCAGGCATACACCTAATTTATCCTTCAGCTCACAATTAGGCTGCTTCAGTTAGGTCTATCATGATCTATAACTCTGCATACAACTGAATGGCATCTTCGCTAATATTATTCTATTTGTTTCCATGTCTCAAACTCGGGATTCACGTCCCAGAACCAGCCAGATCCAGCTCCGTTCCTGCTTGGTGTTGGACTCCACTGCTACAAGTCTCTGAGGGTGCTTTCACACTGGCAGTTTAGTTCAAAACACAGCACAGTTCACATGAAATATTGGTAATGTGAAAGCTGTCATGCGGACCGGGGAGCGCACCGTGGTACCGAACCCGAGACTACCTGTAGGAGGTGGTCTAAGTTTGGTTGCAATGGAACTGTAGAGCGATTCGCGTGAATGTGAAAGCAACTTGGACTCGGGTGCGCACTCGTTCAGGAAGTAAAGTAACCTATGCATGCGTTTTAGCTGATGACGACATCTATCTATCTATCTATACACCTTATAAATACTATATATAAATACTATTATAGGTTATAAATATAGGGTATAATAGGCGTTAACTTCACCTTGGACACGAGCGTAAGCATGCAGTGTATCTATTTGTGATGACGTAAGATGAACGCAAATGGACCGGGGTTCGATAGAATCAAGTGAGTGTGAAACCAGACCAAAGCTGCGGGGGGCACCGGGAACAATCGCACTCGGAATCGGACTGCAGCAAACGTGCCCAGTGTGAAAGCCCCCTGAGTGATGATGACTAAATGCAGCCGGTGCCAGCCAGACATCACTTCAGTCTATTACGATGCACTTACGATGCACTGATCACTGCCTGCATCACCTTGGTCTAATGATGGACAACACTCTTATAATGTAACACACAGACTATCATTTAATTGTCAACAAAAGCCTTCATCAGCCAACTAACAAAGGACAATTCATCTATGTGAACTTCTGCAGTTAATCCAGGATGAACTTCAAAGACATTAGTCATTAATCTTACAGTTCATACAAAATCTTTGTTTAAACACTGACCCTTAACACTTAGTTTAATCTTTTTAACCCATGACCTGCACTGCACATAAATAACTAATATTGTCATTATATTCATGATGTTAGTCAGAGGGGAACTGGCCCCCACAGTGAGTCTGGTTTCTCACAAAGTTACTTTTCTCCAGTAACCAACATCAGTAGTTTGTATGTTAATGTAATCTTGTGTTGAAGCAGTAAACGTATTTGGCTTGCTGTCCGTATACTGGAGGGCTCGGCGCTCGAGACTCGACTCCTGATTACCCCACCGGACTTTACTTATTTAGATAATGAATCTAGAGAATAGGTGGAGATAGGGTGGAGGTGGGATGTCAGGAGAGTGTCACAGGAAGCAGGTAAGCTAGCAGCTTATATACTCCTGCTCATGTGCTGTGATTTGTCAGATTAAATTAACATGCTCCTCCCGAACCTCTGTTAATTAACTCCATATGTTATGGAGTTTTGTGTTGCCACAGTCACCTTCAGCTTGCTCACCGGGGTTCTACATCCAATTATTATTTAATTATTTAATTTGCATTCTATTAAATGTTCCAGGTGAATACAAGTTAAACTCGATGGACAGAATTTGTAGCATAATGTTGATTACCATAAAAAAAAATCTGACTTAATAATTATAATAATAATTATTATTTGTATTATCATATGAGAGAGAGAGAGAGAGAGAATATTTGATAACACAAATTATAATTATAATTATTATTATAATTATTAACCCTTTAATCTCTGAAGGTGTTTTTAAAGATTTCCTGCTTCAACAGAATTCCCAAAATTAAAGGCTTATAACTAAAAAAAAAAAAAAAAACAAACAAACAAACAAGAAGGGTCAAGTGTTTGGTATCATTGTAAAGAAAACTTTTCAAATGTTTTAAAGATATAGATTATGATACATTCTGAGACTCTCAGCCTAAGAAATTGCTGAAAAATACCCCCAAAATATTTGCCAAAAATTTACTTTTTTTTCTTATTTTTCTTATTTGACATTATCTATATCTGGGTGTAAATAATGTGGCTCTGAAAAACTGATTTGTTCCCAAATATTTTAAAATAATTGTGTTGATACAACAAAGCAATCAAAAGTTATAACATTACAAATACAATTTATCATAGTGTCCAAAAACATCTCCAAACAAATAAAACATAATAATTGTACATAAGAACTAATTACACATGCAAACACAACAATGACTAAAGGTTTGTATAGCATGCAGACATGATTTTAGTAATGAGATTTCACAGAATGAGTTTCATTCTGTGTCATTTGAGTCATCATTGAGTCTGTGTCATGTATTTGGCGCCATCTCCTGGTGGTCATATGTAACATTGTGCTTCATGTGGATTATCTAATGATCTGTGTAATAATATGTACAATTAAATTTTTTTAAAATAAATTATCAAAACAGAACACTTCTAATTTATGCAAATTTCAAAGCACTTGTTCAGTTTTGGTCATAATGTCTGCATGCATTGGAAATTAGAGCTTCTAAACTTTCGAATGATACCTGTATTAATAAGATGGTAATTATTAATATTTTGACGATTCTCTCTCTTTTTTTTTTCTCCATCCAAGCTAAACAGGTTAAAAAATTAAAATGTAAACATTTTAAACATATTTGTTTATTCATTTATTAAATATACAAGGGACTAGTCAAAATTATTATCAGTATAAATTATGTTAATTGACCCTGAACATTCCTTTAAGTATGCATCTTCAGGGTACAAAACACAAATAAAGAATAACAAAAAATAATAAAGAATAACTGGTCCATTAAAAAATGACTTTAATTCAAGTGCATTTAAGTAATGTAGCATTGTGTAGATCTAATTCTACACATACATCCTTAACAACTATACAATGTCGGACACCCTGGAGTGAAACACATACCACCTGACCCAACCAGATCCCAGAGCTAATGAGCCCTTCCCGAGATACAGGAGACAATGGTACAGGAAATCGAAGGTCTTGGAGATTGGAGCTTATTGAGACACTTTCCCCAAGATACACAAAAAAGCTCAGTAAATTGTTAAAGCCACAAAGTGGTAAACAACTTTATTAGATGCTTATATGGGGAATAATTACAAACGTCTCTCTCATTTAGATGGTATTGAATTCATAGTGTAGACAAAACAGAAATGGACAAACAGTTCTGTTTGTCTGGCTCTTTTCAAGGTCCTTGATTTTTTTTCCTACTTGTGTATATTGAGATGACAAGTGACAACCACGACTTCATCAAATCCTCTCTACCATCACGCTCACTTCAGTTCTGCTGATAATAAAGGGTGCAGATTAAGTAAAGTGCTGTTGAAGCTGAAAACAGACTTCTGAAAGTGTGCTCCAACATGAAATTCCCCACTCCAAAGATCGATTAAAGCTCATTTTGCACTTTGTGAGGAGAAGAAGAGAGAGCGAATGAGATCAAGAAAAATTGCTTTACCATTCTGGATAGAAGCTCTGTATTAAAACAGTCAGACAACAGCTAGTATGGAGGGCAGAACGAGTATGGCAAGCACTTTTAATCATGTGCAGGATATGAATTAGATACACTGTATATCAAAATTCTATATCCACTAGTTAAAATGCTAATTCTTGGGATCAGCAATGGAATTACTAATAGTGAAAATGCTCATTTTTGTTATCAGTAATTAGGTTTGCCCTAGTAAAAACATTAATATTTGATATAAAAAAATGACACCATTACTCACAGAAATACCCATTCTTGAAATCAAAATTAGAATTTCAACTAGAATTATTTTTGATATCTAAAACTGCATTTTCACTAGTAGAATTTCACACCTGTTTAAAACACAATTACATATATTTATAATTAATTTCTTGCTAGTTCCGAACACACAACAGTTATGTACTTCTTACAATCTTACAAGTAAAAACTATCATTTTTGATATCAATAGCTACATTGTTACTAGTGCAAATGTCCATTCCTTATATCAACATTTAAAGTATACATAATAAAAAGGCTCTTTTTTATATCAGTAATTTGGTTTTCACTAGTGGCAATGTAATGTTCAGATATCTATTATGTGATTATAACTAATAAATAAGCCTTTTAGGTGTCACGTATTCCCTGGTTTATATCTAGAATTTTATGTTGAAATTCTTGTTTAGTTCCTCGTTCCTGTTAGTTTTGTAGTCCTTTTGTAGTTTCATTTTATGATTGGTTTTTCCCTGATTGGTTCCCCAGGTGTTCCTCATCCCCTTGATTGCCCCTGTGTATTTAAGCCCTTGTTTTTCCTGTTTTCTTTGTCAGTCTTCGCATGTTTTGTTTGATGCTCTGTGCTTGTGTTTTTGTTTTCTTATACTCTGAGTTACTTTGTTTATCCTTGTTTTATTAAATCTGCATTTAGATCCTCATTCCTCGCCTGCCTCATCACAGACTTAAATACACAGGGGCAAACAAGGGAACAAGGAGCACCTGGGGAACCAATCAGGGAAAAACCAATCATAAAATGAAACTACAAAATGAATACAAAACTAACAGGAACGAGGAACTAAACAAGAATTTCAACATAAAAGTCTAGACAAAAACCAGGGAGTACGTGACATTAGGATATCTTTAATTACTCTTTAATTTGTTGATATCTGAAATACTGAATCCAACATGTTGAAATAAATGTACTGATATCAAAAATGAGCATTTTAGTTAAATGCAAGTTACAATAAATGTTTTACACTACTGTTCAAAAGTTTTGAAACACTTGACTGAAATGTTTCTCATGATCTTAAAAATCTTTTGATCTGAAGGCGTATGCTTAAATGTTTGAAATTAGTTTTGTAGATAAAAAATATAATTGTGCCACCATATTAATTTATTTAAATTACAAAACTAAATTAAATATTTTTTTTTAAATTGATGACTTGGACCAAATAATAAAGAAAAGCAATAATAAATAAAGAATAAGTAAGTGACCCTAAACTTTTGAACGGTAATATATATATATATATAAAAGAGTACTTTATAAAGAATTAACGTTTTCTAAAAATGAGCAGTGTTGGGTGTATTCGATTGCAAAGTAATTTGTTACTGTAATATAATAACGTTTTAGTCAAAAAAGTAATGTAACACATTACATTTTAAATTCTTGTAATCAGATTACACTTACTCGCTTTCAGTTAAAGTAATTACTTGTGCTAAAGTAATATGTACAATACATTTATAATATGAATTCATATGTACGTCTGTTAGCGTTGAATGAGGAGGAAAACCAAAAACGTTTCTAAGAAAAGTGATTAAGAAAGTAACTTAGTAAATTAATTAGTAATTTGATTACTTTTAGATGAATACGTAAATACGTAGAGAAGTCATTAGTAATTTGTAGTGGATTACTTATTTTCAGTAACTTACCTAATTAAACATATAAAAAAATATGCATTTTCACAAGTAGTAATTCCATTTCTGCTATGAAGAATTATCATTTAAACTATTTAAAATTGAATTATAGATACAGTATCTATAATTCATATCCGGTTTTTGATTACATTTTAAAATGGCTTGCCATAGAGCGAGGACTATTGCCGCAGTGAGGACGTCCACTCAATCAGGTCATTCGACAGCTCACACCTCCCAGTCCCTCCAAAAGTACCTTGTGAACACCACTCACTTTTGCACCTGCCTACAT
>NC_059361.1:955000-957500 GCF_019703515.2 Myxocyprinus asiaticus | reverse complement strand
AATTAAAAAAAAAAACATACAGACCTCAAAACAGAAAAAAAAAAAAAACAATACAACAAAAAAGATTAAATAAGTTTTAATAAATATTCAGATTCAGATAAAAATTATTTTAAAAAAATCTGTGAGTCAATGGGGACAATTTTTGGAGAAATTAAAGACAGAAATTGGAAGCTTATAATTTTATAAAAGCACTTAAATGAATTATTCTGTTACAACTTGTGTATTATTTGAGCTGCAAAATTGCTTAAATCATTGTTTTATGGTCGTCATGGCAACAGAGTTGTAAAATTTGATAACTTTCCACAGATGCGGTTAGTAAGTGATCACAGTAAAATCATGTTAACACACATATTGTTTATGTCTTGTGTCTATGCTTTTATAACAGTGAGTATTTTAACATTTACGGATTATTGACCCCATTGACTTCCATTGTAAGTGACACACTGGAACACAGATTTGTGCTTTTTTTTAAAGAAAAGGAGCGACGAGTCTAAATACATTTTTTGTGGTAATCAACATTATGCCACAAATGCTGTCGATTGATCTGAACTTGTAAACCCGCAATATTCCTTTAAGACAAGTCTCTGACAACAAATTCGACCAAACTTCAGACTTGTTAAGAGCCGTGATTAAATACACAGATTCTTTTCTAACGACCGTAATGTAAACATCACAGAGTCTCCTCAAGCTAAACTCATGTGGCAGTTTCCCCACAGCCCCTCAAGAGACTCAAAGACAGCCAGAAATAGTAGCGAGTACATTAATGACAGCGCATGGCATGACTAGCCTGACGTAACAAAAAAAAAAGAACACATGATAGGAAAGTCCCAATACCGGCGTGATCACTTTCAGAAGGAATATCCTCCATTACTAACATCATCCTTTGCATTAGAGAGCCAAAGCTGCAGCAGCTAATAATGACTAGCTGTCAGTCAGTGGGTGATCAAACGTTGTTCGCACCTCAGCGTGGAGAAAGAAGTAATTCAAAGTGTGACTTACCCAGAAGATGAGGTTGAAGACGAACATCATGTATTTCAGACAGCACAAGCAGCCTCTCGCCATGTTGCACTTCTTGAACTCTAGAAGGAACACAAATGATAGATCCAGATAAAAGACCACGTATTTGCTGCTTTTAGGCGCCTTGTACTTATTGCTGCTCTTGTCGTCCTCAGCCGCCCCGCTCTGAGCAGCGCTTTGCGCACGAGGGCCGGTGGACCCGTAGAACGCGCCGGCGGTGAAGCCTCGTCCTCCGAACGGCCGCCCGGAGGTGGAGGCTTGGGCAAAGTCCGAGTCGCGGCTGTCCACGGAGGGGCTGCGGTGGATGGCGGATTCCTCGCTACTTGACTTCTCCATGCTCTGGAATGGAAGTCACATTCTTGATTTCATTCTCTATCATGTCTCTTGGAATAACCCTGACAGAAATGCTCTAGTGCTCCAAAAAACAGCTAGTCTTTCTGTCTGACAAAAGAGCAAGCTGATCAAACACTGGCTTTCTGGAAGACTAAAGAGGACCTTAGGAAACGGTCTAGTGGATGTGGTGTTTCTGTGCAATATCCAGAAGCTTTAGTCCCACCAGCAGGTGCAAGTGAAGTTTCAGCCCTCTTTCCCTTGATTGATTCAGCTGCTGTCCTCTCCGAAAGAGTTGATGAGTTCCCACAGCCCTCTAACTCACACTTCCACCTTCATTCTCCTCTCAGGATTGCGCTACTCCAAGACACTCTTTACATCTCTGAAAATTCCTGCTTCTTTCTTCCTTTCTTGCCTGAATGAATCACACTGTTCTGATGTCAGAAGACTCCTGCGCTGCTGTATGCTGCGCTCTGCTCCTCTCAGTCGCTGCTCTGCTGCTCATATATGCTATTATCGGCAGCTGCATCTACTGGCCATTCCTTCCAACATTACACTCACCTCTCTCTCCCTCTCTCCCTCTCTCCCTCTCTCTCCTTCAGCCCCTCCTCTGTCAATCAGACCACCAATCGGGCGACAGCTGCTGGTGCTAGCCCCTCCCCCTTTCGACAGCGCAGCTTTAATGCGCTTATCATCAGTGTGCTTATGCCTATACAAGTGCAGCGCTCTCTGTGGTGCTGTCGAGCCGGGGGAAAGTCTGGGAGGGCAATGAGCAATTAAAAAACCATGAGCCGAAGGGGGAATGAACATGAAACCATGCGTGCTGCTGCACACTTGCCCAAAGCATGGGACTGTGGGTATGTAATATTAATCAAGAGTACAAAGACAGCAACACTAATCTTTTAACCTCCTTAATATGCAAATTAGAGTGGAAATAAGGCTGGAAATTCACAGCACAAGCAAAATACATTTGCTGCTATTGAGGTTGAGGTATGGAGTAGGTTTAGGGTTAGGGGTTAGGGTTGGGATAGGGTTAGGGGTAAGGTTAACAGTGTAACTACAGATTTAATTAAATGCAGGTACTTTAAATGTAAGTACAATATGTAATGTACATAATAAGTACATTGTATCGAATGCTTAAGTATATTGTAAT
>NC_059361.1:935000-950000 GCF_019703515.2 Myxocyprinus asiaticus | reverse complement strand
ATCAGAAATTATCATAATTAATTCAGATTCAAAGTAATGTCCAGCATCATCCAATCACTGTCAACCATGTTAAAATAAAATGATACATTATAAATTCTGAATCTATGTACTGATTATCATTGTCACATGTCTGTCAAACATGTTGAGTGATCCAAACATCATCTGCAGCCTGAAACTGAACTTTTGATCAGATTTTAGGAGTGAATGAACTTAACTGCATAGAGAGCTATAGGATGCTCCCTTGCTCCCTATTTAGTGAATGACTTAACCTCCAGTGTGCTGTCTGTCTGCACTGGTCTCAGAACAGTTTGAAATGCACCTTATTTTCATCCTAACTCCATATAAAGCCTCTGAAAGACACATTTATCAGCTTTTAGATGAACTCATTTATTCTCAGTGTGATAATGTACAGTAAATATATAAGAATGCATTTATTAATGTTAATGAATAGACATGTATTGCACAATGATTACAACATAAAATATAACAAAATGTATATTAAAATGAAGCTAAATGACTCACAGATGTGTTAGAGTTTAAAGTTATTCAAAATAACTAACAAACATGTTTTTTTCAACTTTTGAGGAAATGTGGTGCCAGTGTCCACGTATGTGGACATCATGTTTATCAGCGACGCTGACGAGCAAAACATTTACAGATTTTTTAAAGCAGCATATCAAACAAAACTAGAGACTCTCCTCTTTACAACCAATCTGGTTTCAATGAAAACACTTGAAGAGATTTCTTACCAGAGGCACTTTTGTTGGCGCTGCACCTGTAGAAGCACTTCGGCATGACAACGGCATGTTGTTGTGTCACGTGACTCGGTGCGGCAGAAGTTTAACCCTTAAATGACAGACTAGTGTCTTTTTTTTTTCATTTTATTTAAATTATGTGTTGCATATAGTGAAGCCAAAGTACAATGTCCACACATGTGGGGTTGCACGAGGTTAAAGCATTTTGGATCGTTACGCTGACGAAACATTGAAAAAACTTTTGAAAAATTGAATAAAACCAAATCAGAAGACAAGAGTTACATGTGATGTAGGTGCACGCCACTGAAGAGTATGACAATCCCTCGCAGCCTTGCTTTCATTCACATTAAAAAAAAAAATCAAATATGGTGCTGATGTGAATATGGTTTATAATAGAAATACCAGTTTGTAGCAAGGAAAACCTTTAGGGGTCACCTGTGAAACTCTTGGAACTTCTAGGAACTAAATACATGAAAGAAATTCCAGATAAGCAGAAATGAACACAGTGCTGCCAAAACTGAGTTTCATGTGACTCCGGCTTCCAAACCATTTTTTTATGGCTTGTTATCTGCTTCTCAAACGTAAATTCCTTCAGCATCACGATTGACAAAGCTTCAGTGAGGAGCGACTGAGCCCAACGGTCAGATGGAACACTGAAAAACAAGTGGCACTTCAGGAAAACCAATAATGCAGGAGGACATGAATGCATTCATGAGGCCAAGGACTTTCTCTGGAACTGTACATGATTTTATCAGAAAACCCATTTCATTATCAGAAAAAAATTTATATATATATATATATATATAATTTTTCTGTTCATCCACTATATGATTTCAACCGCCAACATGTCGACTGAGGTGATAACTGAATGAAGAAGACCTTGAAAAAGCACAGCAAGCTGTTATAAGACACTGATTAGTAGGGCTGGGTGATTTCTTAAATATTTACAATAAATTTGGGATGATTTGCTTGCGATATATGTATTTTTTTAAGTAAGTATTGCAACTATTTATTGGTGCACATAAATGAAAATGCTCACAGATCATTCTTCCTTGTGTTCATTTAATAACAATTAAAATAATCAAATTTGCTTATAAAGGCTGTTTGGTCAAAATGACGTTCTTCTGATTGAAATGAGATCACCTTTATAAGCCATTTTAGCCCAAATACATACAAGATATATTTTGATTATTATCTAAAAGGCCAACAAAAAAACATTGAGATTAATAGTATATTTTTTGTTATTATTACCCAACTATACTGGGCAGCCTTTCCCAAAGGCATCGCAAGCTTAAGTTGATCGTAGAGATAATTGCCGCCAATGGTTTCTACAATTTACTTAAGCTTACGATGCTTTTGGGAAACGCAGCCCTGGTCAGTTGCTAGTAATATGTACATGTAGGGGTGAAAACAACAAATAAAGTTCAGCCTCCCTAACAAGACCACACACCTCAAAGAAGAAGAGAAGGACTTCTCTGAACAAACAAATGACTGTCACACATTTTGAGCCTATTAACAGATCGTCTCCGAAAAGTCTGGCAATCCGCAGAATAGTGTCTCAACAACGGTTATACTTAGAAATTCACCTTAAAGACCGTCTTTCCTCCAGCCCAAGTGAACAAACGACACTCTCTCACAGGCCTTCACACAAAGTTCATTGTTGATCTCATGTGACATTTGCTTATAAGAAAGGTCTTTTGTGATGTCCACATAAACTTGTCCGTGTAGACAACACAAGTCAATGCAAGTCTCCCTCATTATTCACTGATTCAGAGCAGTATTGGGGGGGGGGGGGCGGGGATGTGTCTGCTAGTGAGGGTATACGAGGTGTTTATTATGCAATATAGACAATGTGCCTTATTCCATTGCATCAATAAAAAAGCAAAAAAATCTGTTCCAGTGAGACACTTACAATGGAAGTGAATGGAGCCAATCTGTAAACGTTAAAATACTCACTGTCTATGTACACCTTGCATAATCGGTAGATCGCTTTAGATCTAACAGACATGGACTAAATGTCCCAAAACTCCTTATGTCACTGAAATCAAACAGGTTAAAGCTCAAATGCTCTATAAGCACTAAAGCAGGTCTGAATGTGTCTCCACTGAGTCCTGCTGTGAAAGTGTAATAAAGTTAAACTGTCAGTTCGACATCAAGTTCAGTCGAAACTCTTCAGCAGGCAGCGTGACCCCTTGACCTCTGAACTCTGAACAAATATGAACAGCACTAGGAGACAAACGACAGGGTCAGGCCTCCCGTCAACTCGCTGCTGACAAAACAGGAGACCACACAGGTAGGCAGGTCGAACGTGAATGAAAGAACGAGAGAAACATGGACCTGGCACACTCAATCTTCAGTTTAAACAGTAAACCCAAGACCTCATCCATCACCGTAACGGCAGATAAGCGTGTAAGAGAGCGAGAGGACAGAACAACCTAAACAATGTAGAGCAGACAAACTTAAAGCCTTCAGAAGCATGTACAGGCTCTGAGGAAAAGCCTACAGAACATAACTGAAGTTGACTTTCTTCATGAACTGTATATGAATTCTCTCACAAATGAGATGAAAACCCTGCAGCATGTATAGATTTATGAGTAACACCATGGCTTAGCTCTGATTGGTCAAGAGGGAATTCTCATCCCTTCTAGTAAACGGATAAAGGCTTCAGAGCATTATGTCTAGCAACAACTGATTCAATATTATGAATAATTCCAGATGAGAAAAAGCCAACTCAAAGATTTTGAAATACATTTATTGGCAAAGAGCTTCATTAAAGTTTCTGAAAAATTATATTAACTTTTAATAAACTGCATTCCGCACCCCAAAGACTTTGGGACATGCATAAATGTTGAACTGTGTCAACAAACTGTTTACAGTACGTAACTGGTCAGATAAAACTTCATTGATTACCGGTAGTATATTCTGAAGTCTATAGACTTACATGTTCTGTGGAAAATTAAAGTAGTGCTTGCCGGTGCAAAATTTGCCACCACAAAGCTAGTGTTTTGTGTTTGTGGTTGCCAAGGCATTGATATGTGGTTATCAAATGTGTTGTGGGTGGTTGCCAGGGCATTGCTATGTAGTTAGCTACAGAGTTGTGGGTGGTTGCCGGGGCATTGCTATGCAGGTAGCTAAGGTTTTGCTACGGTTTTGCTATGTGATTAGCAAGGGTGTTGTGAATGGTTGTCGGAGCAATGCTATGTGATTAGCTATGTTGTGGTGAATGGTTGCTAGGGCATTGCTATGCGATTAGCTAGGTTGTTGTGGATGGTTGCCGGGGTGTTGCAATGCGGTTAGCTAAGGTGTTGTGGGTGGTTGCCAGGGCATTGCTATGTAGTTAGCTACAGAGTTGTGGGTGGTTGCCGGGGCATTGCTATGCAGGTAGCTAGGGTGCTGTGGGTTGTTGCTGGGGTGTTGCTATATGGTTAGCAAGTGTGTTGTGATTGGTTGCCAGGGCATTGCTATGCAGTTAACTAGGGTGTTGTGGGTGGTTGCCAGGGTGTTGCAATGCATATAACTAGGGTTTTGAAAATAAATGTTTTTTTTGTTTGTTTTTTTTATTATTATTCTTTGTTTTTACTCTCATCCTGTAAAGCGACCTTGAGATTGAAGAAAGGTGCCATATAAAATAAACTTATTATTATTATTATTATTTTGTTGGTGGTTGCCAAGGCATTGCTATGTGGTTAGCAAGTGTGTTGTGGGTGGATGTTGGGGTGTTGCTATATGGTTAGCTAGGGTGTTGTAAGCGGTTGTTGAGGTGTTGCTATGCAATTTGCTATAGTGTTGTGAGAGGTTACAACGGTTTTGCTATGTGATTAGCAAGGGTGTTGTGAATGGTTGTCGGGGCGATGCTATGTGATTAGCTAGGTTGTGGTGAATGGCTGCCGGGGCATTGCTATGCAGGTAGCTAGGGTGCTGTGGGTTGTTGCTGGGGTGTTGCTATATGGTTAGCAAGTGTGTTGTGATTGGTTGCCGGGGCATTGCTATGCAGTTTGCTAGGGTGTTGTGAGTGTTTGTTGGGGCATTGCTATGTGGTTAGCAAGTGAGTTTTTGGTGGTTGCCGGGCCATTGCTATGCTGCTAGCTAGTGTGTTGTGAGTGTTTGTTGGGGCATTGCTATGTGGTTAGCAAATGTGTTGTGGGTGGTTGCCGTGGCATTGCTATGTGGTTAGCTAAGCTGTTGTAAATGGTTGCCAAGGCGCTGCTATGCGATTAGCTAGGGTGTTGTGAGTGGTTGCTGGTGCATTGCTGTGCGATTAGCTAGGTTGTTGTGAATGGTTGCCAAGGTGTTGCTATGTAGTTAGCTAGGGTGCTGTGAGTGGTTGCCGGGGCGTTGCAATGCAAATAACTAGGGTGTTGTGGGTTGTTGCTGGGGTTTTGCTATGTGGTTAGCAAGTGTGTTTGGGTGGTTGCCGGTGCATTGCTATGCGATTAGCTAGGGTGTTGTGTTACACACTGAAGTTTAATGCTTTGGGTTAGAGGTTTGTTCAAATGCTTAACCATAAGAAAAAAGCAGTAGTAAAAGTGATGCTTGCTTTTGCAAACACCGCTAATATCTCTGTGCAGAACACAAACACACAAAAAGAACATTACAAGATCACAATTAATTGGCTTTTTATTGTGATCAAATATGAAGCTTTAAGAAGGTTTAAGTCCAGCATCAAAGAGAAGACACAAAACAAAGTACTTAGGATAAAACTGAATTTCTGTAACTCAGATGAATGACATATGACATTAAAGGATGAAAAACACACACACTATCAACAGAATAACCAAGAACATCGGATCTAATCAACTTATATATTTATCTCTTAGTATTGATGCCATATTTACAGTTTAAATTAGCAGGCAAGCTGAGACAAATGTTTAAAAAGTGGAGTATTTGAAGGCTTCTGGAACTGCATGAATGATAAGATCTGAGGAAAATATTATTTTCTGCACAAATTATCAAATGTGAAAAATAGGTAATGATAAAAATTAAACTGCCAAACAGTCAAAAAGTTTGCTCTTGTTAAACGATCATTAAATTTACAGCAGCTTCCTGGGCTTAGACCTGCAGTCTAAAGTCTGCTCAGCATGGAATATACCATTCAACTGAAACCCGAGGCATTTTACTGTATAGCTTTAATTCATACATCAAATAACTGCCGGTAAGGACTCAAGGTTAAAGTCTCTGGATTTCCGTGCTGTCTCCATAGTCAAACACAAACCGAATGACTACAGCCAAAGAAACGCTTCCCATTCTATAGATAGTAGATGAGGCATCAGTTACCCCAAGATTAGAGGAGAAAGAGAGAGCTGGTCATTTTTATTTTGGGAATCTAAGAGGGGGGAGGTGGACAAAAGCAATGTGGTTTACAGCACCACGTGTGCATCCCTGGAGAGGGTGACGCCGGCCAGTCCGTTCCCTTCACCTTTCCCAAAGAACCAGTGGATGCTGCGGTCACAACGAGAACCTATTTCAAGATCTGCAGTTACGTGATTATACAAGTGATCCCTTCCACCATGGCAAAAGCCTACGAGGGGCAATATTCCCCATTGGCACCTGCTGGGCAATTTGACACACACTAAATCCTCCTCTGTGTTTCATGGAAACAGCAATAGAACACACATCAGGGGGTCTGGAGACCGGAACACACACACACAACAGTTCGTATAGAGACTGGAAAACTTTGTGTTTAAGTTTGGAGTTTGAAGGTGCACAAAGTCATTTTGCATTTACGTTTCAGAGGCCGATTTGACAGTGCAGCATTTATTGATGCCAATCCTATCTGCAGCTATATTTATAATCCATGATTAATTCCTTCCGCAGACAAAAGTGTCCGATAATGAGGAGGGTTTCGGAGATAAAATGAGTAGTATTCGGCTGGTCATGTGATCTCTACATGGCGGTCTCTAAATGCAATATCACAGCTTTTTTCTAAAAGCTAGAGTATCCTTCATTTATCAACGTGCAAAGATGCAGACTGTGTGACTCCAGCCAGGTCTCCTAAGCAACCAAATTGGCCCGGTTGCTAGGGAGAGTAGAGTCACATGGGGTAACCTCCTCGTGGTCGCAATATAGTGGTTCTCGCTCTCAATGGGGCGCGTAGTAAGTTGTGCGCGGAGATCGCGGGGAATAGTGCGAGCCTCCACGCGCGCTAAAGTCTCTGCAGTAATGCGCCCAACAAGCCACGCGACAAGATGCACAGGCTGACTGTCTCAGAAGCGGAGGCAACTGAGATTTGTCCTCCGCCACCAGGATTGAGGTGAGCAATTGCGCCACCATGAGGACATAGTGAGCATTGGGAACTCGGCATGCCAAATTGGGGAGAAAAGAGGATACAAAAAAAAAAAAAAAGAAAATAAAAAGATACGTAAAAAAAAAAAATCATACTAAATCCAAACATTTTACTCTCTCTAACTTCTTCCACCGTCCCCTTTTGCAGTGACTTAAAAATCACTCTACGACAGGTGGAAAAATGTAAATATAAATTAGATCATATATACAACTGTAAATATTAACATAATTAATAATACTAAATGAAAAAAATAAAACATGACCTCTAAAAATTAACACTAAATTTTTGTTTCATAAAATGGCTACAACAGTGATGGTCAGAGACATAATTTGACGTTCCACTATGTTTTCAGAGTTTTTACATGAACTTTATCACCACCTGCTGGTGAAATCTCCAAACTGCAAATGCAGGAACTGAATTTGGACTTTTGTAACGTCTTAGCGCAATGACCTATTTCTCAGGAAAATAGCAAATTGCGCTTTGCATGCAAACATTTACAGATAGCGCAAACGTTCCCACCCACGGCCACTTGCGTTTTGCACGGGCACGAATTTAGCGCTTAGAATTAGCGCTCTCACGAAAATTGGATAATACGTTGCACATAATATTAGCGCGTAGCACTGCATTTTGCGCACTCAGGAAAACAGAGCTCAAAGTCACCTCATTGTTTTTATTTGTGCATACATCTTATTTTTTTGTTTTAGCCAGATGTAAAAAGTATGTACTAGTCACTTTGTTTTGACAGATCTGGGTTGTAAAAATGCCACTAGCAGAAATGCACAGTAGCGTAGCAATTCCTTTATTGTTGTTGTTTACGTCATTGAAAAGGTCTATACTTCGGCCTTATGCAACTGAAATGACTGGAATATATATTTTACGTGAGTGTACATCATTTTAAATGTCCTGTTCATTTCTTTAGTGGTTAAACTTTTTAACAGTGCAAAAAGTTATTTGGTGCACCCTAACAAGAAAATAAGCTATATATAGTACTTCCTTGCTGCAAAACTTTGGAGGTCGGCATGGTGCCCATTGGCTTCAATCTCATCTTTGGGGTTTGTGGATGTGGAGGGTCAGGGTACTTTAACAGAAGCAGCTGGTTTCTTTGAAACAGAGCTGCTGATGAAGCTTCTGGAGGTCAAAACTCTTATACAATACATCACTGCCTCGACAACCACAGACGCAACACAGCAGGGCAAGCTTGTGGCTTACCACTAGAATAACTAAAGCTCTATTATACTTAGGATTTATGTGACCATTACTTTAGATAGCCAGAATTAAAGTGGATAAGGATTCATGTTTCAAGGTAAAAGGGAAATGTGGATTAGACTCAAGATGACAGCTGTTAGAGAGGGATTTGCATTGTGTTCATCAAGATTTAAGCAAGATTTAGTTCTATTACACTGATATTAGCAAGAAAACTCTTTCCATTCAGATGCACAAGAAAACACTTTGAAATGTCTGTAGCGTTCACATGTACTTAACATTTTATGGAAGGAGCTGGTTGGTTTGGTTCATGGCTTAGGACTCTTTATGAAGGATTTTATAAAATCCCTTTGGAAAAAAAGGAGCATACATCTACAACTTGGCATCATTATGAAACGGTAAGAAAATAAATATCACAACATCTTCTGAAAAAACAATTACAAATGCTAAACCCATCATCCTTCACAAAAGCATAATAAACTCATTCCAAACTACTTCACAGCTAATTAGTCATTAAATTACTCATTACTGTGACCACTTGACCACTTTGAGCTGTGCTAACCAGAGGTAAATTAGCTTCAGAGAAGCTCAAAAGGCAACATGCATTGGTTTGAGAGCTATAAAACCACCAGCTGGCTTTCACACCACTGCAATATGGCCTGCTTGCTGTCCTCCATGGTCTGAGCTGGCTGAAGACCAGAGCCTGATACTATGGCAGAAGTTGCGTCCTGGCTGGGCACACACTCTGTCTTCTGATGCCCGATGCCCGCCACCTGTCCCTCATAGAGTCCAACGACGGCTACAGATGGTGTGGAGAGGAGATCAGGACAGACCTCACATCATGCCTCAGATACCTTCAGTTCGGATCAGTGAGTCCATCCAATGGAGGATTATGGATTCTCTCTAGGGAGCGAGCCAAGCTTCCCGAATCAGGATGGTCTTATCTTGAATCAAAAACTCCACAGAATTCCTCATTGAAACATCTAAAGTGTGCACTACATGTGGGCATGATTTCTAAGAAATTTTATATTTCAAAAGAATTTTAATAAGTACTGCAATAAATAAATGCATTCTTATTCAGTCTTTCTGTCTAGTTTTCTATTTAAAATGTCAGAACATACTTATATATTTATATACTGTATATATGACATATAAATGACATGAGATATTACATCTTGCTTTCAGGGAAATCTTTCAAAAATTTTTATATATGCTTAAAACAATCATTTGCCAGTGGGATAAGAATAGAAAAAATATAGGGACAGTAAGTTTTGCCATCTTGGCATTTTTTTTTTTAATCATAAACCTCACTAAAGTTTGTAAAATTACTCTGAAAACAAGAATACATTTTTGTAATTAAAGTAACTAATTTGTCAGAACTGTACACTTACTTTTTTTAGGTGTTAGCACTGGTGGTAGTGAACTAAACTTCATTAGCACAAATAAAAACAACAACAATAATAATAATAATAATTATTATAATAATACAATAATAATAATAATAACTATTATTATTATTATTATTATTATTATTATTATTATTATTATTACTATTATTATTTTATTATTATTATTTTATTATCATTATTATTATTATTATTATTATTATTATTATTATTATTATTATTAGCAGCAGCAGCACACACAACAGTATGGTCTAAATTGTTTTAATGTTAATTTTTAAATTATGTATTATGTTTTACTACATTTTACAACTAAAACTACTACAATTTTGAATATCATATTTTAATAATTTGATTTAATAATGGTATATTTATATTACTTAAAATATACATCACAAGATAAATAATGGTGCTGAAACTCCTTTATAATTTCCTAAAAAAAAAAAAAAAATGTATATATATATATTAATAATAAAAAAATAATGCTTTGATTTTTAAATCATTGTTATCGTAATGTTTTAATAATAGACCACCATATCCATCGACCAGATATTTTTACTGAAATACAAGAAAAAATCCACTTTCAAAAACATGTTAATTTAAAAAAGCCAGTTTTATCAGTCCTAAAGGCTCAAAAGAGAGGTGAATATTATTACAAGTTTAACGTACTGAAGCATTAACAAAAAGATTTACCGCAATTCACCTTAAAGCCTCCATGTCCCACCACAATAAACATTTCAATGGATATAGCAACAGATTCTCAAAGCAACCTCCAAAACATAGATTTGTGAACACACACACACACACACACACACACACACACACACACACAAAAAAACACTTAGTTGTCACTTTTACTAATGAGCGTGTTCTGCAAACACGTCAAACTCCTGGACCACATAATTCTAGTAAACACAAGTGATGACATTGTTAACAAATACACTGACTTTGAATAATCACCGTAAGACGTTTGGAAACATTACTCGTCTCTGTGTTGACAGGCTTCCCCTGTAGTCAGACACACTTGATTTGTATTGAGCAGAACAACATTTCAAATTAATTTCAAGATATTAATAATAGGGCTGAGTTCCGGAAAGTACAGCTGATTTTCGGCATTAAAATGTGAGACTGTGACATCAGTATTCATTCTGTAATACACTTGACATAGATTCTGCTTGGAAATTAAAGCTGAAACGTGCAAATATGTTTAAGTTAAAATAGCTTCTCCTATCCCAGCATGTTAAGAGACAGAAGTATATTGTTGATTATGCCTTGGGAGATCTATCTATTCATCTCAATGGCTGGTGCATGCCTCTAAAAAGTGGTTACTGGCAAGACATACAACAATAAAATTAAATATTTGCAATGTACATTTATGTTTCTTGCAAATGTGTATTTAATCAGACATCACGGCTCTTTTTAAATGGCCTTCAATGGAGGGAAAAAAAAAGCTCCCATAATGGTGTATTATCAGCAGGGGCTAACTGGCCTGTGTTAACTAGCCAAACCCTGATCCCTCGGCTCAACATACATTTACATTTTCCATTTATTCATTTAGCAGAGGCTATTATCTAAAGCGACTTAAAATGAGGAATGAAGCATGAGCAATTCATCCTAAGGAGGCAATAATATGATAAATGCTGTGATAAAAAAAGCTTCAGATTTGCTCAGAAAAGTAGCCTATATAATGCTGGCTCAAATTATATCACAAGCCCTTTAATATCACATTTCATCACGGGCAGGACATGAATTATAAATACCTACAATTACATGTTATTCTTTTAGTTAGTTAGTTAGGGCTCTTACACTTATGAAATTTGGCTGACAATTAACTGTCAAACAAATAATTGCGATTATGACGATTAAGGGTGCTTTCACACTTGGTTCGATTGCTTGGACCGAACCAGAGTTTGTTTGCTCCCCCTCCCACTGCCCCCCCTGGTCTCTGTTCACATCATATTATTTGGGTCTGAACCGCGGTCCGATTACATCATCAACGGGAGTACAAGCGGCAGCTGTTTATCACTGTAACTAGGTAACAACTCGAGAAGACGTCACCGTGTTAAATGAAGTCTTACCATGAAAACTTGCCATGCACAGAACAACACTTGTGTTTGTCTCCCGCAGATGCATTGAATGTGCAATGATGTGATGAATATTAGCGTGTGTCTGCCGCGAGCTCACGGATGTGTTGCATTAGATGCGATGAATGTGAGCTGCTCCATGAAGGGGGTTTATTTGGACACAAGCAGGTATGAGAAATGCATTATACCAGAATAATTGCCATCGCGAGCGGTTCACTTCCGTGATTTGGTACGATTGTGTTCATATCAGCAGCGAACCGTACTGGAGTTCACATGAACCGTACCCCACCTTTTCAAGCGGACTCAGGTGCAGTGTACGGGTTCGCACCCCTTCTCGAAAAACAGCATTCACATTATACAAAAGAACTTTTGACATCATTCGAACCTGGGTGCGCATCATAAGTGCCAGTGTGAAAGCACACTAATTGTCTGTTTTAGGGCTTTCATGATTAATTGTCATATTTCTTAAGGTGCATGTGTGCTTCATAAACCTTAGGAAGTTACATATTTAACTTCAAATACTGTATATAAATCAATCAATAAAATAGGGATATATGATTTCCTTTTAAGGCTTTAAAAACGTATATCATCCTACTGTATATTAAATATCAATGTTTCTAAATACTTAAAATGTTGGTCAACTTTGATCAAATTTACATTTACACTTGTTTTGGAACTGTTGTTTTTATAAAAAAATATATATATAAATTTGTATATATTTATATTCTATTATAATAATAGTAAAATATTTCTGTCCTAATTTCTTCACTTAAACACGTTATTTTAATGCTCTTTGATTAAACCCACAAGCCCTTATTTTTCATGAAGTCTGAGCTCTTTGTGTTCACTGTCAAACTTTATATTTGTTTGTTTATATTTTCTTGGGAGTTTGGCACGAGCCTCTACCGACGGCGCTTTTCAGACCGCTTCACATCCTCTTCTGGACAGGAGCTGCTTTGGTTGACATCTGCGGTGTGTCTCAGGGTACGTTTACACGACAGCGATGTATTAAAAACGGAAAAGTTTCACGTACAGATGACAACGTTGTCAAAATGATCCCCGTTCACACGGATCTGCGAAAACGACTAAAAACACTGTATTATGCATGCCAGGCCAGTAGTTGGCGACGTCACTTTGTAAAGAAACACTACACGCCTGCGCACATAAGCATTCTTCCACAGAGCGGTGAATACAAACAATGAACATGGCGATCGCTGGTCGTAGTAGTGATGCAGTAAATCTACACAATAAACTCAAAAATCTTGAGCAGCACAAACACAGCCCTGTAGTCCGCCATTGTAGTTTTGAATGTCTCGCGCGTTGTTTTGAAGTACTCGCGCGCATGCCTATAGACTGAACACGTAATACGAGTGTGCATGACGTCATCGTTTTCGCAAATTCACATTTTTGTACGTTTACACGGAGACGATAACGGCATCGTTTTCAAAAACGTGCACTTTGAAACCCGTTTTCAAAAGTTTGCGTTTTCAGGCCCCAAAACGCCGTTGTCGTGTAAACAAACAGCCAAAACGCATAAAAAGTTTTCCGTTTTTAGTTGAAAACGTTGTCAATTTTTCAACTGAACGATTTCAACTGAATTAGACACAAAAATGCTCTTATTTGAGCATTTAAATGTGATTGGAATTTGAAGTGCACAATAATCCGATTATTTAATCATCGGGACAGGCCTTATCAATAATATAATATTAATATAATATCATTATATATCAATAATTAGGTTTGCACTAGTAACAAAATGTTAATTCATGATGTCATCAAAAATGACATCATTACTTGCAGAAATACCCATTCATTATTCAAAAATGTAGCTATGATGATCTGTCATTCACATCTGTTCAAAACACATTTACAGATATCTATAATTAATATCTTAATAATTAAAATACTACATACACATATCATCTACTCCTTACTAGTAAAACAACATATAATTGACATTTGGAATTTGGTTTTCACTAGTGGCAATGTGGTTAAAGAAATATTCCGGGTTCAATATAAGTTCAGCTCAATTGACAACATTTCCTGCATAATGCTGATTACCACAAACAAATTAATTTCGACTCGTTCCTCCTTTTCTTTAAAAAAAAAGCACAAATCTGTGTTCCAGTGAGACACTTACAATGGAAGTCAATGGGGCAATTTTTATAGGATTTAAAGGCAGAAATGTGAAGCTTATAATTTTATAAAAGTTGTTTAAATTGTTATTTTTACAGTTGTTGTAGTGTTTAAGGGTTTACGGCATTACTAAATCATGTTAACACACATATTGTTTACATCTTTGTCTATACTTTTGAAAAAGTGAGCATTTTAATGTTTACGGTTTGGCCAAATTCACATTCATTGTTGTAATCAACATTATGCCTGTCTTTTTCTTTTTACATCTGTCCATTGCTGCTAATAAAGCATAATTGACACACTGCACCTTTAAGAGCATGTAGAGACTCATGCAGCTGTGCACCAATGTACAGACACCTGCCGACAGCAGAAAAACACTGGAAAGGCCAACAGCACATATAATATATACTGCATACGTTGACACTATCATTCTATATTATGAGGAACAGTGATTTAGACGTGGTATGACACTTCACCCCAAACTTCACAGACGAGTGTGCAGAAGGAAAAATATTCAAGCGTTCTCTGCCACAATATCAGCGGTTTTAAATCACTCTCTCGAGGCACAAACTCTCACTCTAAATGATTTATAGGCGAAGAAAAACATCCCCGCAACCCACTGGCTATGGATTACAATATCTGCCTCCCATGTGTAAAAATCATCATCCGTGCCATGAAAAATTAAGCCAGTTTTGGGGTAGGGGTGCGTTTGAGTTGAACTCTCGCCTGTCTTTGATTGTTTGACTCATAGCTGGAAGTTTCATTTCTCTCAGCAGACCTTTTGGCATAAAAACAGTTTCAATGTGAGATTCAACTAATAGGTTGCAAAAAGCAGAGCCTACTTTAATAACATCAGCAGTTTCCTCATTTCTCTTTTGTGCATCAGGTAAAAAATACTATGCATCCTTTTGAATATAATGCATATTTACCATATAATTTTTATTACGTTTTTTAGTGGTGATGTAAAATGCACATTGTGAATATCAAAATTATTTGAATGCACTTTTTGGTCATGAAGTTTCTGGCGGTGTTTCTGTGCATCTGCTCCTTGTGTCATGACTTGTGCTCACGGGAGCATAAAGATATTTTTGAGATATTCTAATTGCATATTGTACTCGGAAATCAAACAGAAACAT
>NC_059361.1:897500-930000 GCF_019703515.2 Myxocyprinus asiaticus | reverse complement strand
GAAACAAACAGATAGCTCCGTCCCCAACTCACGCCATTGGACAGGTCAATGTTGTTGTGTCTGGCTGAGGTGCTTTTCCCAAAAGCATTGTTACCCAATTATGGTCGCAAGTTCCATCGTTACCAACATAGTTCTATGATTTGGTGTTTCCCGAAACAGTAGTTCTAATGAACATCCACAAACTACACCTCTTTAACTATAGTTAGAAACACAGTTCTTTGTTAGTTCGCTGTGTAGGCATTATTTCAATTGTGGAGGCTTCAATATCCTTATATATTTCATATATATATATGTATATATTTCATTTTGTCAACACTTTGACCACTTTTACATGCATTTAAGAAAACGCTTTATTCCAGGGTTTTGCAGAAAGCAGCATTCTGAAATGTCACGTACAGTAAACGCAGGTTGGTAACACTTTATAATAACAGTACATGACTAATCATGAATTAATACCTGAATTCATAGTTACTTCCGCATTAATTAATGATGAGTTAAGGAATGGACTAATCAGGAACGAATGAAGAGCTAACATTAACTACAACATGAGCCATATGAATTCATGCATTAATAATGTTTGATAGTTAATGCATTAATTAACATTAAGGAATAAACTAAATAAAACAGGCTTTATAAAAAATAATGTGAAGTACTTCAACCTTGAATTAAATGTGCATAAATTAACATGGTCATAATTAAAAAATATATATAACTTTTGATGTCGGTTTTTATGTGTTTATGTTAACACATCCGTGGTGTTAATATGTTTTTGAAGAGTGTGCATGTGCATATGCACAAGCGTGTCAGGGGAACACCAAAGTCTAATATAGCGGGAAACCCATCTATTGCAGCGCAATGCATCTGTCGCATTACAAAGTGCATTCAGCTTTTGTGTCTTCAGCTTTCTTGCATTAAACAGCTTACTGGTGTACGTGTAAATAAGCTATTATAATGTAATATTTGAGTATTGTCATTAATGTCAGCTCAACCAACGTGGTTCGAACGATGGATGTGTGACATAGTTACTACTGTTTTGGGAAACATTCATGACTAGTTAGTTAATTTCTACAATGATGCATCGTACTATGGTGGCTACGCAGTGAGTTACGTCGTTGTACGGGAAACGCACCCCTGGACGGGTCGCTCAAAACAAACATAGGAATGCTGAAAGTGCCACAGAGACACAGTGTTTACAGTTTTTAAAAAATGAACCTATAAATGGCTTACTTATAGTTGTCTCTGCATTTTTGACTGGGGTAGAAGAAGGTATTTTAACAGTGGAAAAAATAACACAATTTAGCTTTAAATGAAGAGCACATAGAGACTTTCGCTCAATTCCCCTGCTTCTTAGATGTTTTTCCTGAGAAAAAAAAAATATTTCAGTAATCAATCTCACATCTGTCTCCTCTAGACTTTCAAACTGTGCTCAGATTTGCTAAGATAACAACGTCTGCAATGAAAAGTGATCTCAATATGAAGAGATCTCAATATGAAAAATGGCACATCATATTATTCCAAGACCAAATTATCTGAGCAATAAAACAGCTGGGTAAAAAAATAAAATAAATAAATTTCAGATTAATCGCGATCTTCATTAGATTGATCCCGATATCGATTCTTAACCCTCTGGAGTCGACGGACGTGCCGGCACGTCCTGCTGGATTTTTTCCTCATAACAGCGGAAACAACTTAACCAACTCCATCATTTTTGGGCATACAAATAAGTGTAAGACATCATTAGAAACTATAAAGGGTCTACTATTATTTGTGTACACTCACAATAACAACAAAACCTTGTGCTTTTGTAAAATAAAGAAAATAAACAGGGTGCGCTTTCAGCCGTCTCTGTCTCCGCGAGCATCTTTCTGAAACATGTCACAAAAATGAAGTGAAACTCCACGAATACTAATCACACAAACATGAAACATATGTCTAAAGAAAGCTTAAAATGTCTACTTTTAAATAAAATAATTTATATTTAAAACAAATATTCTCCTGCAATGTAATCTGTATGAAACAAAGTGATGTACATTTTCTCCTGGCGCAGCTAATTATCCCTAATATGATCACACCCACCAGCAGAGGGCGCTATTCATACGGTAATGTGCTGAAGCGATCAATGCAAATGGTGAACGCCCCCAACAGTGCCTTAAAAAACATCAAGTTCATCATCAGATTCATTCACATTTCTGCACGTTTGGAAGATGGTACGCTACACATGTGAGGAAGCTCTTCAGATGGTCCTAGATAGTGAGGAAGAGTTCACATTTTCCTCAGAAGAAGAGCAGGACTCCGACGATGAATGTTTACATATTGAAGAGCGTCTTGATCCAGCCGGGGATACAATTCCGGATGAGTAAATCATTTAGTTTTACTTACATTAGTTGATATGCTATTTTATATAAACATGGACATATTTTACTAGCTGGACTATTTCCAGACTTGCCAGCCAGGATTCAGAGTATTGAAATTTGAAATATGTCCTAATAGGCAAGTTTTAGTTGCATTTAAATGTTGTTTTGGCTAAAGAAGGTATTTAAATTGTATTCTGTATGATACAAATATGATATGTAATATGATATAAAAATAATATGAATGTTTCAATTATATTTTAACTAGTGTTTATGCTGCCTCATTATCATCAATGAAGCTTGTAAATATCTGTTCGGGTGTAAATGTGTAAAATGTGCTGTAAATATGCCCATATTAGAAAATCAGCATATTAGAATGATTTCTGAAGATCATGTGACACTGAAGACTGCAGTAATGATGCTGAAAATTCAGCTTTGATCACAGGAATAAATTGCATTTGACAATATATTCAAATAGAAAACAGTTATTTTAAATTGTACAAATATTTCACAATATCACTGTTTTTGCTGTATTTTGGTCTAAAGTTTTTAAGTAAAGTCTTTATGTAAAGAAAATGAATAGTCAGATAATACATTCAATCATTAAGTCTCCTCACACTCATTCTCTCTCAGGGGAGGGGTCTTTGTCTCCTCAGGTGTGAATCACATTAATATTCATGATCATCCACGCCTCCTTGCATATGCCCTTTCTAACACTAAAAGTGTCTTACAAAAGTTAAATGACTATATAGTTTTGTATGAATGAGTGATCAGGCTGGTTTTCACATCATGTTTGTAGCAAAAACTCTAGGCTACAAGATCCAGTTCTCAAAAGTCTCATGAACAAATGTTTAGTATGTGATATATGGACTTATTTCAGTGACTTACAATTGTTGTTTTTCAAAAACCACGCATAAATATTATTTTCTCAAAAATACAAACATGTACATACATGTTGCTCACATATTATTGTAGCCCAGTTTGTGCTGAATACAGAGTTATCAGACTTTAGCCATTAATATGTTTTTAAGCAACTGAAAAAGCACAAATGTCAAGGCATGTCAAAACTTCTCCAGGGCCCAAAAACACCCTCAGACCCCAGAGGGTCAAAACGAATTAATCTTGCTAACAGGCCAAAAGGAAAAGAGAGTAGAGAGAGAAACTACACAAATAATGACAATCTTAAAGATCACTTGTTACTACCTCATTTCAGCTCTGTGTTGTTTTAATGACAGACAGGTGGTTTATTTAGATTTAGATCTAAAGCGAAGGTAAACAGGACAAAATGTGGATTTGTATCAAAATATCGTACTTGAAGTGTAAATGCAGACCTGCAGAGGTCTACAGTATCGATAATTTAAATCGAACAACACTAACAAGAAAACGAGAAAACCACTCACTGCATTTGACTGGGTGACTTGAGTAGTTTTAAAAACGATTTATGCATAATAATATTATTATTTATTGTATTTTTTTATAATCAAGTTTAACGTTACATATCTTTTTTTTTTTTTTTTTTTTTTGCCCCTGGAAATTTTACGTTTTGAAAAACAGGGTTCAAAATGATCCTCAACATGTGAAAAAGACATCTTTCATGCAGCTACTCACCAAACCAAAACAGTCACACTTAAACCTGACAACAAAATGAAAAATGAACAGCAAGTGTTGCAACTAACGCCAAAACTGCTCACTGTAACATCCAGCTGAGCTTACAGTAAACAGAAAATGACACGGTGCAGTATGACATCAAACTAAGTGGAGACGTGGAGGGGTCAGGAGAGGCGTTCTGCTCTCTAGGTGTTGAAAGAGATGAGGAGAGTTCTCACACTGCTGGAGAGAACGCAGCCCTCGAAATCTCACATTAAGCCAGTGACTTATTGTCTTTGTCAAGACCAGCTGTTGCAGAGAGACAACGAGGCTCACAGGAGCTCGCTGGGAGGAAGAAGCCTCTTAGCACATAAAAAGACCAGGATAACACCTTCTGCCATCTACCTCAAGGCTCTAAACCAGGCAATAACACCTTTTATGGGAGAAGATGACTTTGGTAAAAGGCTGAAGATGGTCTGGGAGGAAGTAGTCCAGCAAGTAGCCAGATTTTTGACTATTGGCATGAAGGCTGGTCCACTTTGCAGTTTATTCTGGCCAAGAACCACCTACTTAGACAGGACAGGTCTGACTGACATATAAACTACCAACCAGATATATATATATATATACACACACACACACACACACACATATATACATATATATAGTGCCTTTTAATATCAAGATACATTTACTTGATATCTAAAACTGCACAATGTATTAAGACTTACTTTCAGATAATGTATTTTCAATTAAGCATATTTCCCTTACCCCACTGTCAACAAATAGTTCTTTGCTTAATTTATGCATGCAAAAGAAACACAATTTGGTGAGGTTTACACTTAAAACAAGAAGAAAAACAAACAAACAATTGGGTAAAAAAATAAATTAAATCAAGATATATTCAAGACATTTAACTGGGACATTCAGATTTGACTGGAAAACAAGAACAATACTGATTAAGAAAATATTTTTGAACAAAAGCACAAGTAAGAACCAGACAAAGCTGAAAGGTCAAGCTGTAGAAATCATGTCTGAGAAACACTACGTGTGCCGTTTATCTGAAATAGTTGATGATGAACAGCGGTCCTCCGACTCTTAAGTCCAACGCCCTATCAGGTGGGCTACTGCGCAAGCGATCTGTGTTGGAATAAGTGTATGTACTCTATGTAGGTGAGTCTGTAATAAAAGCATTAAAATGTGTTGTTTTTAAAAGATGTGTTTGATTAAAAGTGTTTTGATATCATAAAATAGCATGTTCTCAATAATAGAGAGAAAATAAGTCTTTATTAAGTCATTATCAGCCATTTAAATGAAAGTGAAAAAAAAGTTTTGCAAAAATGTATATAGAGTCACGTTTTCACTATGAGACCAGGTAGCAAATATGAGGGCCCCACAACTTATTCAAGGCCCCCTCAACAGGTCCCTGTGACTATGAGAGCCCCAGCACTCTTATAGGACCCTTTTGCCTTTCTGTTACTAATTACATTTTTTTTTTAGCAACACTTGTAGCGCTGTGCGTATCATTTTTGATACATGACTTTCTAAAGCCTCTACATCATCATCATGATGTGTATGAGATGTGTACAGTCTCCTGGTGAACGCTTTCATGCTGCACTGGAAGTAGAAGACCCTGTTATAAAATGTTCTAAAATAGCTACCGTCATGTTTTGATGCACTCATCTTTTGTATGTGAAATCTTTGTTGATTTTGATAAAGTAAAATGTACAATTATGTTTATTTTGTTACTGAAATTTCACAATGAGTATTTATTGATTTCAAGCAACATGTGCTTAAAAATATGTAATTTGCTTTAAATTATTTTGTAGAAAAATAGGTTTAAACAGGTTGAAAAATATATAATTTTCTGACTATTATTTCATATGTTAGGCTGTATATGGTTAAGCTTTATTCTTTGTATAAAAGGACGTTTACATTATGTATAACAAACGTTAAAATGGCACTGTCTCTTTAAGAACAGGGGCTGTTCAGCGACAGTGTTTTGGTTGAGCGGTTACTTTACCACATCCGTGCTGTGTGATTGAAGTATTCTGAGTGTAAATAACAGAACAGGTATTAAAAGAGACTTAAATAAATGAAAATAGATTGCGTAGATCTCAACTTTAAAAGATAATTGGACCGGGGGCCCTTGCTAGTCATAATCCGCCCCTGGTAGTTTCAGTCTGCCACTGGCTGTACAGAAAACACATTAGAAATTGACTTTTTTCTGTAGATCAAAAAATTAGTAATTATTTTACAAATGAAATATGCAGAGAGCCTCCACACTGTTGTAGAACAAAATTGCAAGCCAATTCTTTTGAGAATATTAATTGCACTTGTAAAAAACTGGCATTTTTGTCACAGGTGACCTTCCTCACTGCATAAAACCTCTAATTATTTCACAGCTATTATGTGGGAAACAAACCAGAGTGTCTAGTGAAATCTATTTTACTTGCTGCTCAAGTGTCTAAAACTAAATTCTGAATAGGGTACAACAGGGCTAAAAGGCACATTTATTTGATTTTCTCCCAAAACTCTAAACAGCAACAAAGACTACCGCAGTTCTTTCCAAAGCACCTGTTTGTCACTAAACACTGCAAAGATATTCCTGATCAATGAGAGATTTGTGTGCAATGCCTAAAGTTTGACATTGATGTGATTTTATCTAATATTAGGGGATATATCAAATTTCTATATATCGCGAACCAAAAAAAAAACAAAAAACATATCGTGGGATAACTCAATATTTCGAAATTTGCAACATTGTTTTCATAAATGTGATCATAAATGAAACGACCCATCAAACATCATAATCTCTCTCTACTGCACTTTATTCTACACTGTTTACAGGGTTCACACAAGGTCCTTAAATTTATCTTTTAGAAATGTAAGTACTGGAATACCTGGAAAATCACCTTGTTTTGATGAAAAGTGCTTGAGATTAAAACAGATCGTTCCCTCCGTGTAATGTGTGTCCATCAAAGATGAGACGTCTTAATATCCTTTCTGTTCTTTACAGTCAGATAAAAAAAGTACTAATAAATATTAATTTTAATCTCACACTGCATGGATGCGTTAAAGAAACCGAGAGATTCTCGTTGATGTTCGCTGAACCGGAACACTGTGAGCCGCTCGTTGAACTCTTAAAGTGACAGTAACCTTTTTAGCGTTTCTTATACAAATGAATGTAAACTCAATGTTATTACTTGTAAATTATACACATTATTTCAAACAGTGATGGCTCATATCATTATTATATATACCATTTCATGATATAATATGAATTAACAGAATGTAGAATTTTTAAAAAGTTAAAATGTTATTAAAATAAAAATACTCACTTTCACATACTTTTTTCAGGACCGGTTCTGTTCAGTTCTATTGCTTGTTCTGCACCTGATCAGACTGAATGTATCTCACTAGTTTTGAAGGTTTATTTGTGTGATATTTTCTTATAGAGAAACTCTTATTATTTAAACTTTCAGCATTAGTGTATTAAAGAACTTTATTTTGAAATTATAATGTGCATTTTGCTCAAACATTTTTTCAGAAAAAAATAAAAATAAATCTGTAATATTTTGTCATTTAAGTGTTAAGTTATATCGAACCGAGATTAAATCGAATCGTATACCTCATATCATATATCGAACCGAATCATGAGATAACATATCGTCCCATCACTGTCTAATATTTAATAATTTGTAAAATGTTGAAAATATATGTAGCTAATGAGAATCTCTGAAATTATCACATTTATTAAGAGACAAAATAATTATTTGTCATTTTCAGTTTTGTTCAATGTGTTTCAATCAAAAGTTTTTTTTTAATTTTTTTTTATTATTATTATTATTAATTTTTTTTATAACTGTTCAATAAGTGAAAGAATAATATCTGGGGTAAAAAGCCCCCCATAAAACACATTGTTTTTTTTATCCTTTTTTTTCCCCCCTTTTTTTAATCCCCTTTTCTCCCTAATTTGGAATGCCCAATTCCCACTACTTGGTCCTCGTGGTGGCGCGGTTACTCACCTCAATCCGGGTGGAGGAGGACAAGTCTCAGTTGCCTCCGCTTCTGAGACCGTCAATCCGTGCATCTTATCACGTGACTCGTTGTGCATGACACCGCGGAGACTCACAGCATGTGGAGACTCATGCTACTCTCCACGATCCATGCACAACTTACCACACGCCCCATTGAGAATGAGAACCACTAATCATGACCACGAGGAGGTTACCCCATGTGACTCTACCCTCCCTAGCAACCAGGCCAATTTGGTTGCTTAGGAGACCTGGCTGGAGTCACTCAGCATGCCCTGGATTCAAACCCACGACTCCAGGTGTGATAGTCAGCGTCAATACTCACTGAGATACCCAGACCCCCAAATATGAGAACCTTTCAGAAATAACTAATAACTAGCTCTTGAGAAAACACACAATCGACTAGAACATGCTGATTCCTGGAAGTCGTATAAATCCAGCCAATCACATTAGAACTGATGATTTCAGTCAGTTCTTGGCATTTTTGTCAGCAATACGGATCAGCACAGACCCCTCTGGTGATTGACCTGTGGACATGCTGTCTGACACTAAGGAGAATGTGGAAGTGGAAAAGAGAGAGAGGGGGAAGTGTGAGAATAACTGACAGAATGTGTGACAGTAAGCCAGTCGTGGCAAATAACTATATTATTCCAGCTCTTGGAAATCTAAGGGAGAGGAGATGTACAGTAGATGCAACCACAAGCACAGTCAAATCTCTCCATGCCAAAGCAACCACAGCTGAAACGCTGCTGAACACAAGTGCAGAGAGTCACTGGAGCGGATGGAAAAATCACTGCTCATGTTTCTGCTCAATTATTTGTTGGATAAACAGAGGGCACATGGCTCGCAGAATGTTGCCTGTTTACCTTTGTGATGACACTGCGCTCCAAGGTCACAGAGATCCCAAGACAAATGGAAGAGATAGCTGTGACTTACTCTCAGCTTCAGATGGCACACCAACAGACCACACACGGTCTGATTCATATTAAACACAATAATGGTGCTGGCAGAAATCAACAGCTCCAATCTGATTGGATGGATTCATCCCAAAGGGAACACGGGTCTTTTTATAGATGAAGTTACTGTTTACAAACAAATGCTCCGCCCCACCACTTACAGGTTCTATTAGTAGCTCACAAAATAACTGCTGTCTATGGGCGCTTTGCTCAAATTGAGATGGAAATGCCCCATTGAAACACCCCATTTCCTGCAGATGAATGGAGATTTAGGCTTCTTTAAATTTCCACCAGGATCTTTGTACCAGGAAAAACTCAGGATTTGACATACATGATGATATTTCACAGGTCACCTTTATTGTTATTGTGTCTGACCCTATTGCATCTGCAGCTGCTGTTGGTTGGTTGGAAGAAATCGCACAAACTCCAATTGTAAATATATGTGACGGCTATGAGGACAAATATGATCTAACAATGACCATATATGAACAAGACCACCATGGAAGGTCTAACAGGAAGAACGGGACGCAGTGCACAGGCTACTGTTTGTGAAAGGATATGAGAATGAAAATAATGTCTAAGTGATGTCTTTGCATTTATTTAGAATGCAGTAAGTAACAATTGTTCAATTGAAAATGGTTCAATCAAATATTATCTACTGCATGTGGGTTAATCATTAAAGCAGTTAAGATGCATATTGCATGTGTGTGAGATGGTAATTTTCATTTATAAATACCCCATTTCTCAGAATTTAGACGTGTGAACCCACATTTTCTTTTCTCTTTTTTTACTGTAAATAATAGATATGCCTTTATAATATTTTTTATTAACATTTACAGACATTAATACAATATATGATGCTTAAAATATTATTAAAACTGCAGCACTGTTGCATATCCACCATTGAAATCTGCTTCTCTTAAGAACCCAGAAGCACGGTTGCCTGCGGATTTCATCTATAGGGCACAACAGTGCCCGCCCAATTTTTCAGCCGTCTTGGTTCCGGAAGTGTTTTACGCTTTCACTCGTATAGGGACTATATAAAATCCTTCATAAAAGAGTTGTGCATCATAAACCAAACCAACCATCTCTGAGGTGAATCACAACAAATCAAACTTTGATTTGAAGCAAAAAAAGTATTTGAAAATCGGACAAAAAGACAAAGATACAAGACTGTGTACTTAACGTCTTTAATGAGGGAATGAACCACAATCCCATGATGCATTGTGAAGACAATCCAACAAAAAAAAAATTAATCCCCTTTTCTCCCAATTTGGCATGCCCAATTCCCACTACTTAGTAAGTCCTCGTGGTGGCACGGTTACTCACCTCAATCCGGGTGGTGGAGGACAAGTCTCAGTTGCCTCCGCTTCTGAGACCGTCAATCCGTGCATCTTATCACGTGACTCATTGTGCATGACACCGCGGAGACTCACAGCATGTGGAGACTCATGCTACTCTCCACGATCCACACACAACTTACCACACGCCCCATTGAGAGCGAGAACCACTAATCACGACCACGAGGAGGTTACCCCATGTGACTCTACCCTCCCTAGCAACCGGACCAATTTGGTTGCTTAGGAGACCTGGCTGGAGTCACTCGGCACGCCCTGGATTCAAACTCACGACTCCAGGCGTGATAGTCAGAGTCAATACTCGCTGAGCTACCCAGGCCTCCAATCCAGGGGTTTTCAAACTGGGGTCCAGGGACCCCTCTGGGGCTGCAAGGGGGTCCACGGAAAATAAAAATATAAAGTGTATGAATAATAAAAGCCCTTTTTTGTTTACTTCGCTCGCTAACATGTTATGTTTGTAATATCACACTTACCATGTTCTCACACAGTAAAATTGGGTTTTTATACATGAAAATATAAAGCTGACTTTAAATTTTTTGAAGGGGGGTCCCTCACAAGGGCATCATCTTATTGGGGGTCCTCAGTATTGAAAGGTTTGAAAACCACTGACGTAATCAAATTAAAAACAATGGAAAAATATAAAACTATTAATTTAAAGTTGTTGATTATAAGTATTGAAACAACATACTTCAAATTTGTTTAGCAAAATATTCAGATATATACGACTATATAAGTAGTTTGAGGGACTCGATTGCATCATTTACAGCGCATCACAGGAGTGGGCGGAGCTGCAGAGCTCTTTTGGAGCGATTGTGGGATTGGTGGATCTCATTTCAGGATTATGGGTAGTGGAGTTCTTCATCAGAAATTCCAATACATTTTATTGTTTGTTTGTTTTTTAATGAAGTTGGACTGATGGCTTTCAACAGAAGCATTTAACATCAATTGACAACCTTGGAGCTCCATCTTTAAAAGTTTATAAGTTATTGTTAAAAAATAAAATTCCCCATATGAAAAAAAAAGAAAAAAGAATGGGATATAACTTCTGAAACCAGACATCTGTGCTGTATTGTCAGAAAACAAATTCATGTTTACAAGCTACTGGGTTAAATGAGCACTTTTGCCAAGGTTGGCCTGGTTACTGACATCCAAAACTCAAGAGTTTTGTTTGTAGGCATAAGTTAACTAACTGCAACGTGGATGAGACCCTCAAAAGTTAGGCTCTACGAGACTAGCTGTGAATTGACTTGAATAGACTAAAATCTCTTGAAGTCGAACTGAATGCACAATGAGAAATGTTGTTGTTTGGACAATCTTTCTGTCTCTGACAAGTACATAGACACAGGGAAGGTGTTCAGTCTCTCTGCACAAAACCACTTACAGCATAATGGCTCTGTTCCTCTAAAAGACATCCTGAAGACAGTTTTCTCACCTCTGTTTTCAGTCACACTGAGCTGGAGTGGGTGTAATGCTGTCCAGAAGAAGACAAGCGAGCAGTTTCACGTAAAGTCACTGAGAAAACCAAGCTGTCATTTCTCTGTGTGACATCTACAGTATTCATGAGAGCCCTGTGGTGCCACACACATCTTCACTGCGAGATTATGGCAGTATTCAATGTCGTTCTCACTTATATTCAAATACATCCCAGCAGTTTTTGTATTCAGCCCTAAAGGACATCAATACGTCCACAGATAGCAGTGACAGCACAATAAAAGCACAAACAATGGAGAACAATACACCAAAGGAAAAAGACATTTGGAAGAGTAAAAAGAGTTGGAGCAATGCATTTGCTTGTGACATAGGTTCCAATCTGGTCTGCAACATTCCCGACCCCACCAATTTGGGTGTTGCCGATCACATAATTTTTAGAATAAATAACGGGCAAATAAAAGACACATTAAAATCATCACAATATCCACAATGCCGTCAGCAAGATTATCATAAATGGCTATATTGTAGATATTCAATACTGTATATCACCCAGCACTAATTTTAGCTGTAAAATCTGTTGTTATGAGCCACTTTCAAACAATCTATTAAATGCACCAGGTTGCTATAAGAAAAATATGGAAGAATAGTTTATTGTGATTATTATTCTAAATAAATGTATATGGGTGTTTCTTCAACTTTGGGCAATTTCATGACCAAGGGGTTGTTGTTGTTTTTTTTTCTTTAACAAACAGATTTTTTCAAATGTCTTTTATGTCTAGATTTGACTGTTTTAGCCTCGTCCCAGACTTTCAATATGAAACTATGAAAATACATTATAAAAACTAACTAATTATTACATATTTAAAACTATGATCATCTAAACAAATAGTAAAATAAACAATTTCAATATTTATTGTTTGAAAATGATTTCTATCAGTTTGTCGAAAATTACGACTGTCCCACAGCTGTGGCGTCACTTCCACCAGAACAAACAAATTTGCCTGCAATAAAGTTTCTTCAAAAGTTAGTGTACTTGTTAAGGCCCCGATATACTTCTGGAGAAGTTCTTCTGCGTTCTTCATTCAGGGGTTAAAAGAAGTTCTAATAAGCTGAACAACGGTATACTGTTCCCGAACATTCAGACACCCGTCACACCGCTGTGGGAGACGTTTAGAGGAGCATTTAAATATGAGGACGCTCAGTAAAACCTTTAAAATGTGAGTAGAAGTCACGGTCAGTAAAAGACGTTTTCTCCCAAATTTGGAATGCCCAATTCCCAATGCGCTCTAAGTCCTCATGGTGGCGTAGTGACTCGCCTCAATCCGGGTGGCGGAGGACGAATCTCAGTTGCCTCCACGTCTGAGACCGTCAATCCGTGCATCTTATCACGTGGCTTGTTGAGCACGTTACACAACTTGGCATCCATGCACAACTCACAAAATGCCCCACCGAGAGCGAGAACCACATTATTCGAACTCGCGACTCTAGGGGTGGTAGTCAGTGTCAATAATCGCTGAGCTACCCAGGACCCCAGTAAAAGACGTTTTTTTTAACCACTAGATGATGATTTAAAGTAATATTTGCGCTGTAGTAAATGTTTAATTTGTCTTGTTTACATTGTGAATTCATGATGCTAATGCACCATAATATGCGCCGATTACACTCTGTTATTGTAATTTATGATGACACTGATATTACTGCAACGATGGGCATATAAAAGTGTTCATGTTCATAAATGAATGATGATATGCATATGTTACTTTGGGCAGATGTGTGAATGGTTTTCGCTGCAGATGGCGCATGAGTGAATGGGCACTTGAGAGGATTACAGTAGATTTGATTCCTTTTGTGGACTAATTAATCAAAACAAAAATAATTGCATGACATGTTCTTTGAAAATGTTTCTAAGCGAATGATTGTACAGATGTAGATAAATATGCACCAGCTCGCTAACAGCTCTACACGCCGGTGTGTTCTTGTTAAACACAGACTGAACAATGTAAACAAGGTAGTAGGTGGAGCTTCAGGTCACACCCACCGATGACGTGGACCAATGACAGTAAGAAGGTGTTTAACAGCCGGTTACAAGTTTTCCTAAAAGTTCGCCCAAGCAAGCTGTTACGAAACGAAACGAACGCTTTTTGGCCAGATTTTGTTCTAAATGACATCACACCCGTTCGTTCTTCGATTTCGTATGAAGTATATGTGGGCCTTTAACCAAGTGGACAAAAGTGTCAATGAAGGGCATGCTGGAGATGAAAGGTGAGACAAAACCAAGGGAAATATCACTTTTGTATTGGCCGTCATTTTGAATAAAGCTGTCATTTAGCCAAATGACGCAAAAAGTGTGAACATATGATTTAATTGCGAGTATTTAGGACACATTAAATGTTAGCTATGAAATTAGCCTTTGTTAGACAAAGTCATCAAGCATTTTATTTAAAAAAAAAGGTTAATGTAATATCCCATCAGTGTCATTTCCAACACAGAATTCTATTAAACACCATACAGAATTAGAGATGTGCTGGAAATTACACAAAAATGGCATACATCTTCTGTGATGCATGTACATACACTGTTGGACATTGTTAGTTATTTAAATAAAGTGAGACAAATGTTTTATAGAGACTTATTTACAGTGCTAAAAGTGCTTGGACATTAAGAAATATGCATGTACTTTACTATACTGCTGTGGACTTGAATGGCTTTATAATTCTGCAATAGAGCAGCACTGAGCCCATGTGTTGTTTAAACTGTGACACAGTGGTGATGGTGTAATTTAGTGCCCATTTAGTGCCCATTTACCATCACATATCCAAACACAGGTCTCGGGCGCAGGGGTGTGAGCTTCAACACAAGCGGATGTATTTAACCACCCCCCTCAAAATGCTGGTAATCGGATACGTTGTCAGAATGAAAATCAGAAACAAAGTAGTTAGTGTTTAATCTAGGCCAGAAGCTTCAGATGTGCAAATCTGGTTCTCGCCTCGAGTCCAAACGCTCACCCCAACTGCATTTCAATGAACAGATGCCATGAGGAATTCCTCTCTCGGACTACGTTTAGAATAGCAAACCCGCATACTACTCATACTACTTCTGCAGTATATAGTATGCATACTGTGCATAGTGGGCACAGGGTGTGTTTCTGCATGCACAGAATACCCACATGACCTAGTGCATTTGCTATAAAGTGCAAGCAAGCACAATGCTTTAATGACTTGAAATATTTCATTTCCCAGATTCATTTCAAACTAGACGCCACTCTCTGAATTAAACATGATGATTCTATGTGATAGCCATGTAGCACTGTTTTATCATGGCACAAAGTGTTCTGTTTCACATAGTATTAGGCAGTGTACACACAGTAGTAAGCTAGTATGCAGCTTGTTCCTCCTGTTCTCCTTCAATGATCAATGATAGAGTGTTTTGTTCACGCACATTGACAGGCTTCACTTGCATTAAAATAAGTCACATCTGAGAGAAGATCCACTGAACGGCCCCTTCATCAATTTCCTAAAGTTTATTTTGAACTTCTGGCCTTTTCACACACACGCTCAAGCCACAGAAAGCTGCAAGGGCACTCATTACTCAAGGAAAAATTGTTGAAAGAGTTCTGGAGGCCAAAACACATGAAAGAGCCTCAGAGAAGAGAACACAAGCAACCCTTGACCAGACAGACATGTTGTGACAGAAACCCCTCAAATGACTTGACAAGTGCAGTTTTCTTTCCTGTGCTGACATATTTCCTATTGAAACAGGAGGTTTTGGCAGGACATATCCAAGCTGGTCTCATAGAGTCAAATTACTGCAACTACATGTTTGCAAAAAGTCTATTTATGTGGCTCGATGTGAGTTTCCTGATGAGATGAACACTAGAGGCGCTACAGCAACAATGACTTTTATTCACTTTCACACAAATCACGAGTAGAACGGCAGATTATCAGTCTATAAACACTTACTTTTCACCCTGTTCCTCACACAATGCTATCTTATGACATCTAAACACTTTTACTATAGCGTATGAGCCATTTTAACGTTTGCATTACATAATCAACTACATTTACAAGCTTGTTCAAGTGCGGTCAAATAGCGCAGTGGCTCAACTGATAGAGCACTGCACTTGTGATGTAAAGGAGCGGGATACAGTGCATTCAGAAAGTATTCACAGTGCTTCACTTTTTCCACATTTTGTTATGTTACAGCCTTATTCCAAAATTGATTAAATTCATTATTTTCCTCAAAATTCTACAAACAATACCCCATAATGACAACATGAAAGAAGTTTGTTTGAAATCTTTGCAAATTTATTAAAAATAAAAAATAAAAAAAAATCACATGTACATAAGTATTCACAGCCTTTGCCATGACACTCAAAATTGAGCTCAGGTGCATCCTGTTTCCTCTGATCATCCTTGAGATGTTTCTACAACTTGATTGGAGTCCACCTGTGGTAAATTCAGTTGATTGGACATGATTTGGAAAGGCACACACCTGTCTATATAAGGTCCCACAGTTAACAGTGCATGTCAGAGCACAAACCAAGCCATGAAGTCCAAGGAATTGTCTGTAGACCTCCGAGACAGGATTGTATCGAGGCACAGATCTGGGGAAGGGTACAGAAAAATTTCAGCAGCATTGAAGGTCCCAATGAGCACAGTGGCCTCCATCATCCATAAATGGAAGAAGTTTTGAACCACCAGGACTCTTCCTAGAGCTGGCCGCCCGGCCAAACTGAGCGATCGGGGGAGAAGGGCCTTAGTCAGGGAGGTGACCAAGAACCCGATGGTCACTCTGACAGAGCTCCAGCATTTCTCTGTGGAGAGAGGAGAACCTTCCAAAAGAACAACCATCTCTGCAGCACTCCTCCAATCAGGCCTGTATGGTAGAGTGGCCAGACGGAAGCCACTCCTCAGTAAAAGGCACATGACAGCCCGCCTGGAGTTTGCCAAAAGGCACCTGAAGGACTCTCAGACCATGAGAAACAAAGATTGAACTCTTTGGCCTGAATGGCAAGCGTCATGTCTGGAGGAAATCAGGCACCGCTCATCACCTGGCCAATACCATCCCTACAGTGAAGCATGGTGGTGGCAGCATCATGCTGTGGGGATGTTTTTCAGCGGCAGGAACTGGGAGACTAGTCAGGATCGAGGGAAAGATGAATGCAGCAATGTACAGAGACATCCTTGATGAAAACCTGCTCCAAAGCGCTCTGGACCTCAGACTGGGGCGAAGGTTCATCTTCCAACAGGACAACGACCCTAAGCACACAGCCAAGATAACAAAGGAGTGGCTCCGGGACAACTCTGTGAATGTCCTTGAGTGGCCCAGCCAGAGCCCAGACTTGAACCCGATTGAACATCTCTGGAGAGATCTGAAAATGGCTGTGCACCGACGCTCCCCATCCAACCTGATGGAGCTTGAGAGGTCCTGCAAAGAAGAATGGGAGAAACTGCCCAAAAATAGGTGTGCCAAGCTTGTAGCATCATACTCAAAAAGACTTGAGGCTGTAATTGGTGCCAAAGGTGCTTCAACAAAGTATTGAGCAAAGGCTGTGAATACTTATGTACATGTGATTTTTTTTTCATTTTTTATTTTTAATAAATTTGCAAAGATTTCAAACAAACTTCTTTCACATTGTCATTATGGGGTATTGTTTGTAGAATTTTAAGGAAAATAATGAATTTAATCCATTTTTGAATAAGGCTGTAACATAACAAAAAGTGCTGTGAATACTTTCCGGATGCACTATATGAGTCCTGAAGAGCACACGAGTCCACACGTGAACCCAAAGTGTCATAGAAGCAGCACAAAATGACATTAATTGTGTTTTTCATCTCACCTTTGTCTTTTCTGACACTAACGGTTAGGTTTAGGTTGAAGGTTTAGGGTAGGGAGGTCATTTAACTCTATTTTAGCATCACACATTGGACATTTCACCTTGGAACTTCTGCAATACGTGTAAAGAACTGTGTTTGCAAAAATGTCGTCACAATCACAGAATTTTCATGAGATCAGGCTCGAAATATCAAAGGGCTTCTCCTTTTAAAAAATAATAGCCAATATGCTTTAGCTTTATCACAGTCATGTATCTTGATCTGCTACTTGCTAGACAAAAAGGTTGACCTTCGTCTGACAGTGCCAGCATTTTCAGTATCAGCATGAAGTCTGGTTCACATCGTCGCTTAAACAGAATGGGGGCATTTGAACAACATATACAATGATAAAGCACAGTTCACTTTTCTGTGAGCTGTTTTTCAAGACTAGTGTTCTTTCACATTGTACAGGTAAACCAAACTCACTTAAAAGGGAGTCAGTTCGGTTAACAAATGTGGTTGTAACTCTCATTTAAAACCGAATTGTGTGTGAACAAACATGTGCACTCTAAGGGGCCGTTCAGGCAGAAAGTGTTCTTGCATCTATAAAAGCTTGACTGAGTGTAACAAATGGAACAGAATGCAGGTGTCACAAGATGCATATTTGAAAGTAGAAGTTTTGACAAGTATCTTAAAAAAGCCACGCCCAGTAAGACGCTGTCCATCGGTCATAGACGTACATCTAGTGCATGTTTACCTAGAAAATCAATGGATAGAGACATCCCTTAAAACCCTGATTATCACATGCTGCTATGTGAACGTAGCCATAGTATCAGAAACAACTAAACCCAACCAATTATCCAGTCATGTGGTGATTTTATTCTAAAAATTACATAGTATTCCACATTTATTTGGAAACGATCAGTCTTTGTTCTGCTCCTCTGTCCATATAATCTGCTTTGTTATTTTCTATAATCCACACGAAACCTTCTCCATCCTTTGCACTGTGTTATTGATTGTGCACATAACCCTGTGATGGCTATATGAGTTAAAACAGCTAAAAGAGAGAAACTGTTTGTATGAGTGGGGTTTTATGAGAGTTCATTGAGCTCAGCACAGCTCTTTTCTCTGGGGTGACCATCAGCACTATATTTATAGTTGTGTCCAAACATACAGCAGCAGAACTGATCTCAAGTTTACAGGAGGACACACCGGCCCCCGAGAGTGAACACCGCAAACTCACTTCCATCTTCTGCTCACATTACTATCCCAATCAGAACTCCATTCCCATTAAAACACAACAGGACTCATTTTGATTCTACATGGGTCAATCTTACATAACAATGCCCAGATCACATTTCACTCCAAAATGTAAAGAAAATTTAGAAATTATATTTTGAATAAAGAAAATGAAACTACAGAGCCCCTTAGAGGACAGGTGGGAATAATTTTTGTTCTGAAATAGTTTTGTGTGTCCTCGCAATACATTTACCATGTTTTACCTTGATATTCGTAGTGAAACCATAGTGATATGGTAATAAAAATCATAATGTTGAGGTTTTGCATTGTGACATTATTTGCATGACAATTAAGCTAATTTCCCCCAAAATGATCATTACTGTAATGTGTGTAGACCTTTTAATTAACGGTTGTTGTTGTTTTCCCCATTATCCTTATTAGTGGTTCTAATTGTATTGTTGTTTCAGTAATGCTTTAAATTTCTCAATGTATTATAGTGTGTGTGTGTGTGTGTGTGTATATATATATATATATATATATATATATATAAATTAATATTATAATTTTTTTTTTTTTGCATTGCAACATTATTTTATTGACAATTAAGCACATTTTCTGGATGTTTTAATTTATTTTATACTTTTTAAAAATTTTTTTTTTTTTTTTTTTTTTTTTACAAATATTACCACTATTTATAATTTACAATTCAAATAATATATTCTTTATTTATTTATTTTTTTTATGATGTTTTATTTATTTATTTATTTATTTTGCATTGCAACATTATTTCATTGACAATTAAGCACATTTTCTGGATGTTTTATTTTATTTTATTTATGTATTTTTATTTATTTTATTTTTTTAAATTGTGCCATTTCAAAGTGTTAATAAAAAAATTAAAAAGTTAAAAATTACTATAAATTAATGTTTTTCTTTCATTTAATCAGCATAAAGCAGTATTTAATATATTAACATTATTTACAAATATATTACAAATCAAACAATATCTCATTTGTTTTGTGTTTTTTGTTTGTTTGGTTGTTTGTTTTTACAATAAATTAATGAGAAAAACATTTTTATTTCATGTATATTTTTATTTTTTTACATTACAACAAAGATAATTGGTGGGTGGGGGATGTGCTTAAATGTCATGAAAACAAAGTAATAATAATAAAACCTTAATAATCATTAAAAAAGACTTCATTTTCATAATGACAAATATTCTTTCTTATTTCTTTCTTTTGATTTTGAGGTGAAATAAGTAAGGAATAATTGGCGACAGATTGTTGAATTATTGAAAAATAATGAACACCCCAAGGTGGTAATGTGGCCATGACGGGCAGCGCAGATGTTTACATACATCTCAGTGTCGCCATTCTTGTATTTAGCTTTTCCATTGCTAAACAACTGTTTACAACACAGCTGAGTCACAGGGGTGCGTTGACATGAAGGCTCTGTTTGTTGGTCGTGACTCAAGTCTGTATGTGTGTAGGTGTGTGTGTGTGTGTGTGTGTGTGTGTGTGTGTGTGTGTGAGTGAGACAAGAGAGAGAGAGAGAGAGCGCAAGGGTGCTTTTCAACAGAAATCGAAATAAATTCAGGATATTATAGACATTGTTTGTCATTCTGATCAGATGTACTTAAACAATATGTTTGTTTTATTTGGTTATTTTCTGTGATAGCCTGTATGGCTCTTTAAAATAACTGAAATAACTTGGCAAAGTGATATGGAACCATTATGCAGTCTATGGCAAGCCAAATTAATTTTATTCATTCGCAGGATATGAACTGTTGATATCAGTAATTACATTTCCACTAGTAAAAACATGAATTCTTGTTAACAACAATGACGTCATCACTCGCGGAAATACATTCTTGATATCAAAAATGGGATTTCAACTAGTAAAAACCGTCATTCTTGATATCTGTAACTGAATTCTTACGAGTTAAATAGAGTCGCTGTCCATGTGACAGTGCTGAAATGTGACCGTATAGTGCTGCTCGTCATTGCAGCTTCATTATATTTGTGCATAACTGTAAAAACGTTTGTAATTTACCTTGCTGGAAATATTGAAAAATATATATATTTTCTTAAATGTACAACTTAATTCACCACAGAATTGCATTTTGTTTTGCAGAGCGATATATTTCTGTTACACAATCACTGCTTCGTTCATCAGATGTGCATTTTAATATTTCATTTCAAAATTTGCTCTGTGGGTCGAGATTAAAGCTTCCAGGATCAGTGAAGACAACGGAGACCCTGTGTACGGTCCTGCAAATGACAACAAGCATTAATTGAATATAACGAGGTTCACTGTGTTATTGCGGAGTGCAAAATAAGTAGACATGTGGAAGCTGCGCTTTAGAGACATTCACCAATCAAAAGGAGATCTGCTCTTTACTCCCAAAAGTGATAACGGTAACATCCATGCTACACAACATGTGCGTAAATTGTGCACATGCACAATTGCCATTAGTGTAATTGATTAAATAATTTATTCAGAACCAGCTTGTGCTCAGTCTTTTATTGTCATGTGTGAAACAGAAGCAAGTGCTCCACAAGATGCACTTTATTTTTGCAGCTAATTTAGTAAAATTTTGCAATTCATTTGCAATACTTGAATCTTTAAAATACTACACATATTAAATGTATATAACATGAATATATTAATATAATACTTACATCATACTTATAAAATATATATTGTAATATATTAATACTGCACTGTATGTGTTGGGTCTGTGCGAGTGTGTCCCCCCCCCCCACTTTTAAAATGACTGCTTCGCCCCTGTTTTTCAGTGTACCTGATATCAACATTAAGCCTATAAGAAGAACCCCCATCTGAAGCTTATTTATTTGTATTTTTTTTCTCCCTTTCCTCCCCAATTTGGAATGCCCAATTCCCAATGCGCTCTAAGTCCTCATGGTGGCGTAGTGACTCGCTTCAATCTGGGTGGCGGAGGACGAACCTCCCACGTCTGAGACCATCAATCTGCGCATCTTATCACATGACTCGTTGTGCATGACACCGCAGAGACTCACAACTTACCACACACCCCATTGAGAGCGAGAACCACTAATCATGACCACGAGGAGGTTACCTCATGTGACTCTACCCTCCCTAGCAACCGGGCCAATTTGGTTGCTTAGGAGACCTGGCTGGAGTCAGTCAGCATACCCTGGATTCAAACTCGCGACTTCAGGGGTGATAGTCAGCGTCAATACTCGCTGAGATACCCAGGCCCCCCATTTTTATTTTATTTTTATTTTTTTATTCTCCCCAATTTGGAATGCCCAAATCCCAATGCGCTCTAAGTCCTCGTGGTGGCGTAGTGACTCGCCTCAATCCAGGCGGCGGAGGACGAATCTCAGTTGCCTCCGCGTCTGAGACAGTCAATCCGCGCATCTTATCACGTGACTTGTTGAGTGCGTTACCGTGGAGACGTAGCGCGTATGGAGGCTAAAAGCTATTCTCCACCATAACTCACCATGTGCCCCACCGAGAGCTAGAACCACTAATCGCAACCACGAGGAGGTTACCCCATGTGACTCTACCCTCCCTAGCAACCGGGCCAATTTGGTTGTTTAGGAGACCTGGCTGGAGTCACCATCTGAAGCTTAGTTAATACATTCCATAAAGATAACTGAGAATTTCCATAATGTTTGTGCTTGGATTAAATACAAGTTTAATTTTGTTTGAAAGGGTACGCCCATTATTATAAAAAAAAAAACAATTCAGTGCTGTCTTCTTGCACTTTATTACTATACAGTAACACACAGACGTACAATATTAGCATTCTAGAACATTCATTTATGTTATGCGCTATTGTAACATTCATTCCTCCTCGATTATGGCTTCTAGCAGGTAAGAAGACTTTCTCTGCGGTGTCATGCACAAAGAGTTTTACATTGTTACTAGTAAAATGTTCATTCTTGATATCAACAACTGAATTACAACTAGAGAAAATGGTAATTTTTTTATATCAGTAACTGAATTTCAACATTACATTTGGTATTTCTGAAAATGGATTTCAGATATCAATAATTTGGAGTGTGTGACGAGGAGGAGGGCGAGGCCCAATTGGGGGAGTGTGGCAGAATCGAATGTGGCAGTTCGGGAGAGAGAGAGCCACATGCAGCTGCCGTGTATGTCTCTGTGTTTGTGTCTTTTGTTTAAGCTTTAATTAAAATATTACTTTAATGCTTCGTCCGGTTCCCGCCTCCTCCTTGCCCATACTTTATATCATTACATTGGTCACGAAACCCGGGAAGGAGGCGGCGGGAACTAGCTGAACAGCCTGAGCAGCTGCGTGTGGCTCTCTCTCTCTCCCGAGCTGCCGCATTCGGCTGCACTTATCCCTCTCCTCGGATGTTTAGCCCGATTGGGGGCTGGGCGTGTGTAGTCATGCCCCGGCCCCGCCCTCCTCCTCGTCACAGAGTGTAATCAATGATATCTAAAAAGACTTTCTTACAAGTAACAATTTCATTACAGATATCAGAAATTATATTTGTCACTAGTGAAAACTGAATATCTGAGACAAAAGAGCATTTTTGCTAGTTGGAAATCATTTGTTGATATAAATATGATTTATTTATTTTTTGCACCATGTCAGCAACAAGGCTGTCCACACTAAAAATTAAATAAGGAACTCTGTGATTTCTAGAGAAAGGGCTTCTCTGTTTTCTCATTGCCCGACAGTCCTATATGACCTGGGATCCAGCAGAAAAAGATACTGCAGTTTTCTTTCTGTAAGATGTCTACTTTAGATAAAATACTCAAAATAATGGGGTGGTCACTCCTTACAGATTCCAGAGCTTGAAGGCAAGATTTTGAGTCTGTGAAGATTAAAAAGTTTCATCCTTGTTCATTCTTAATATTTTCCAAGGTTAAAAGCAGAGCACAAGCTTCAGCAGTAAAGATGGAGCATTGTCCAGGAATATGGATTCCATAGTGCTGATCTCCGATAACTGCTGCTGCCGAAACTTTATTATCTGCTTTAGATCCATCAGTGAAAACAGGTTTATGGAGTGGAAAATCACATCTTATATCTAAAAATTGCTGGTGGTACTCATTATGATGTGTCTCTGTCTTTTTGTGTTGGGTCGTTGTCAAAATTATATTTGGCCTTTTCAGAGACCATGGAGGTATAGGACAAAAATGAGCTTGGGTTAAGTTGTTCAAACTGATATCCAGGTTCTCTAAATAAGGTTTTATCCTCATTCCAAATGGTCTGATATATCTGGGTCTGGCTTCATAGGAGTAAGATCGTTCGGGGTGAAAAACTGTCAAGTAGGCTGGATTGCTTTGGTTTTCCTTGAGTTTCACTGCATATTGTAGTGCCAACTTCAAACGTCTGTTCTGGAAGGAAGGTTCCCTGGCTTCTGTGAACAGACTCTGAACAGGAGAGGTTCTGAATGCTCCTAAAGCCAGTCGTAGTCCTTGATGATGTATGGTGTCCAGAATCTGAATGTAGGACTTTCTTGCTGAGCCATATACAAAGCATGCATAGTCTAACTGGGATCTGACTAGTACTCTATAAAGGCATAAAAGAACAGTGAAGTCGGCACCCCATTTTGATTTTGCCAGCACTTTTATAATATCCAATGTCTTGAAACACTTTTTTCTCAGGTTTTTCATGTGTGGAATAAAGGTAAGTTTGTTATCGAACACAAGTCCTAAAAATTTGATGGGTTCTCCTTCCAAAAAACAAAAAAAAAAAAAAAAAAAAAAGTCTTTGTTTTAGAAAATGTAAACCCATTTTTGATTGACCATTCATTTATCATATTGATGCAAAATTGTATTGTTGATATAAAAAAATGGCCATTTCCGCTAGTAGAAATTACATTCTTGATATCAAAAATTCTATTTCTACTAGTAAGAAAAGAATTCCACTAGTAAGAAACTAATTTTTGATATCAATAATTGTGTTTTGAATAAGAGTGAATGGCATATCGGTGTGAAACATTACTAGTGAAAATTCAATTATAGATATAAAAAAAATTATGGTTTTTAATAGTTGAAATTCCATTCTTGAAATCAAGAACGTAATTTATGCAAGTGATGACGTCATTTTTTATATCAAGAATTCACTTTTTTACTAGTGGAAATGTAATTATTGATATCAACAATTCATATCCTGCGAATGAATAAAAGTTAAAACGGCTTGCCATATGCTGTCAAGAACTGGAACTACTTCATAGACGTGTGTTAGACTAGATAGTTCCATAGACTGGACAATAAATGCAATAAATGCATCAAGCATTCAACAGACCCGTAGTATAAGAACGGGACATGTTCTCATTGTGAGATTTGTGGCTAAATGTTTCTTTGTTTTTATTTTATTTTTTTAAAGAGAGAAATGGTGGAAGTAACAACACGTAATTGACAATTGTGTATTTTTGTAAATCACTATACCTTCAGGGCAATTTCCGTTACACCTGTAGTTCATGTAAGAACAGCATATATTTGGCTATTTTAAAGAATTAATACATTCACAAGGTAAAGGTGTAAATTAAGAGAACAAATAAATGCAAGGCGAAGGTGAGAATTACAGCAGAACTGCTAAAAATCATCTATGTTTAACTAAAACACCTGTCCCACCAATACTGAACAGACGGCGAGCATGTGACTGGATCTCACCTTGATGAGAAAGACTGCACAGACATGCATTCATGAATACAAACAGACCATGACACTGCTTTTAATTTCCTTTCATTTATGTTTTCATTGGTACTACAGTTTAAAAAGTTCTACAATGTTCTCAGCTAACAGGACTCTATGGCAGAAGGATTCATCCCATTTCAAATGCAGAGACACTTTGCACTTTAATATCACAGGTATGAATGTGAGGTGGAGGCTGAGAGAGGAAGCCATCAATCACACCATCTGGAAGTTCTCACTGCTGTTTAAAATGCTACATGGAGCTCAGATGTGCATCTCATGTCTGCCCTGAATGACAATCACACACTCTCACACACAGAAAATGATTGTGAATGTCTCTAGTGTTGTGTGAGAGAGTGAGCAAAAGAAAAATCTAAAATCCTTTGATAATCTGAAATCCTGCTGATGGTCGAATATAGAGATGACAAAAAGTCACAGTGTTCAGTGTCACACAAAATGTCTCTGTAACAGATAGTAAAATAAAAAATGAGGCCAAATTTTGCCATGTTTGCATGAAGGTTTAAAATAAGAATAAAAAAATCCCAATGGAGTAAGAAAAAATAAACTTAATTCAAGATAAATATTTTCTAAAATAAATAAATACATTTTGTAAGCAAGTTTGCTTATCGAGTATAAAGGTATATGGGTGTTTCTTCAATTTTGGGTGCTACTGGCACTATTGGTAAAGTCTCGTTTTCACACTCTCACTAGTTGATTTAATTTGTCTATACTGACAATGTCCAACAGTGTGTGTACATGCATCACATGAGATTAATGTCATTTCAGTCATAATTTTTGACAAATTAATAGAAATCATTTCACACAATAAATACTGAAATGGTTTATGTTTATTTCACTCTTTGTTTAGTTTAGTGATAGTTTTAAACATGTAATAATTTGTATTTTTTTAATGGATTTTCATAGTTTAATATTGAAGTTCTGGGACAAGACTAAAACAGTACCAAAAATAAATGCTGAAGGCCTGGTAAAACAGTTTAAAAGTCAGTTTTAATGAGACCTTAATACAGTATAAAAAAACGAAAAGAATGAAATCTGTTTGTTTTAATAAAAATAAACACCTGGGAAATTAAAGTGCCCGAAGTTGAAGACACACCCATATATTTTTTTAGCCTCTTGTGACCCCGTGTCCACATGTGTGGACATTGTATTTTGGCTTCTCTATACACAGTGCATAATTTAATTAAATTAAACCGACTGATCTCAGATCAGGAGACTCTGTGCTGTCAGTAAAGGGTTAAACTTTCAACATAGAGAGTCATGTGACAAAACAACATGGTGCCGACCACAGCGGAGTTTGTCTTTGGGAGAGATTAGACTCTAATCTAGTAAACTAGAAACTAGTTTAATTCGATATGCCATTTTTAAAATTTGAGCAATTTAGCGTGAAACGGCACACTGTTAAACACGATGACCACATTTGTGGACTATAGGCTCATTGTCCTTTAAATATCCTTTATTTACTGTGCATTATCACACTGAGAATCAATAGATGCATACAAAAACTGTCAAATGTGTCTTCCAGAGGCTTTATATCGAGTTAGGATGAAAATAAGGTGCATTTCAAACTGTTCTGAGACCAGTGCAGACAGACAGCACACTGGAGGTTAAGTCATTCACTAAATAGGGAGCAAGGGAGCATCCTATAGCTCTCTATGCAGTTAAGTGCATTCACTCCTAAAATCTGATCAAAAGTTCAGTTTCAGGCTGCAGATGATGTTTGGATCACTCAACATGTTTGACAGACATGTGACAATGATAATCAGTACATAGATTCAGAATTTATAATGTATCATTTTATTTTAACATGGTTGACAGTGATTGGATGATGCTGGACATTATTTTGAATCAGAATTAATTATGCTAATTTATGATGTAATGTCTGTAACACCTCAAAAACATGAATAATCAACACTCCTGTTATTTACAATCTCACAACTTAGTCCCAAAAATCAATAAATGCAATTCATGTGTTTTATGATAAATCTTTGCTGTCACTTCAGTGAACGTGGATAGTGTATATATATATATATTTTGCAATATAGAAAGAGAGACAGAATCTTAGCAGAGAGTGAATTCTGAAAATAATATAGTGTTTTTATTCTTGCAGCTCTATTAACACAGCACCAGCGGGGTGAAATCCTATAACACCCACTTCATTGTACAACCAACCACCCACATCATCATCATCGTCATCATCATTCGGCTGGCTCCGGCCCGTCATGTTCCAAAGCTTATTACATCTAATAAGAGCAAATTAAGCTTGGCCAGAAGTGGGTGGTAGGGGACTGAACACCTATAATGGGAAGGAAGAAAGCGAGTCACGACTGACCACTCACAGACAGGACCGCTGATAAACCACCGTTCATTAGTGAGCTTGTGGGCTTTGGTCACATGACTTTAATGATGTCTCCTCTAAACGAGCCAGAACTGAGATTATTCTGAAACTTACCAGCTTCATTGCTGGAGCTCTCAATCAATACATTCGAATGATTAAAGAAAAACAACATCACATTCTGCAATGGCTTAATCAATCAACAAGTTAAACAAATAAACTATTAACCTGGTGATCTGGGATAAAATACTAATTAAGTATGCAGAGAGGCAAACTGAGGCTCAAATCTCTGATTTTTGTGCATTGTGTGGGACAGTCTATGCACACACGCACCAACACAGGCACAGGCACAGACACACACACACACACACACACACACACACTCACACTCACTCACTCACTCACTCACTCACTCACTCACTCACTCACTCACTCACTCACTCACTCGCACAGACACACACACACTCACACAAGCACACACACACACAAGCACACACACACTCTCTCGCACAGACACTCACTCACTCACTCACTCACTTACTCACACAAGCACACACACATACACAAACACACACTCACTTGCACAGACACACACACTCACACAAGCACACACACACACACACACACAAACACACACACTCTCGCACAGACACACTCACACACTCACTTACTCACACACACACTCGCACAGACACACACACACACACACTCTCGCACAGACACACTCACTCGCACAAACACACACACACTCACTCGCACAAACACACACACACACTCGCACAAACACACACACACACACACACTCGCACAAACACACACACACTCACTCGCACACACACACACACACTCACTCGCACAAACACACACACTCACTCGCACAAACACACACACTCACTCGCACAAACACACACACTCACTCTCACAAACACACACACTCACTCTCACTCACTCGCACAAACACACACACTCACTCGCACAGGCACACACACTCACTCGCACAGGCACAGACTCACGCACGCATGCACGCACACACACACACACACACACACATACACACTCAAACAGAAAAAAGAAAAACGTGCGCATTAACCCCGTGCACGACATCACCAACCGGCATCAATCCCTCTAAACTCAAACAGTCCATGTACGCCTACGAGAGTCCCCGCGACAACTTTGCCATCGGATTGCTCAAGTCCGGTGCTTCTATACAAATTATGTGAGACAGAATTACACAACAAAAGATAATCTATAAAACAAACTCCAGCCAATAGGCAGAATAAACACAAAGAACAAGTAGTTTCATCCACAACACTGTCCCGAAGATGTGTTCCTCCCCAAAACAAGCTCCAGCCTCTAGCGGAACCAACACACACACACACACACACACACACACACACAAATAATAATAATAATAATAAAAAATAAAACGTTCAGTTTCCTTGGGCAGTCAAACGAATGTTCAGTGAGCCGGCTGATTCATAAGTGCAGCAGATGACCTAATCCTTCCAATGTCCTGCAAAAAAATAATCCAATAGGAGGCATAAGCACAAAGAACGAGCAGATTCATCCACAACTGTCCCGAAGGAGTGCTATCCCACAAAACAAACTCCAGCCACTAGGTGGAACCAGCACAAAAAGAAACAAAAAAGGTGCCCAGCTTCCTCAGACAGTCAAGTGAATGTTCAGCGAGTCAGGCCCACTTGGAGGCAACGTGAAAAATCACACCATGGCTTACTCATTCCATTGACTTTATGTAGGACAGTGCTTGCTGTGGGCATGTAAATACTTTGCGGCCATCCTTAGTATCTATTCTCAGTTTGGCCGGAAACATCAGTGCAAATGCGCTCCAAGTCTGTCTTGGTCGCTATCTGGTTAGCAGCTAATTCCCTCTCTGATGACTCCAGATAATTGATCCGTTTTGTCGATGTCAAAGATTCTTGTAACCAGCTCAGAGAATTTCAACTCCATGGCCGTAATCGATTGACGTATTACCGCAAGATCCTCCAAGTCCGCCATGACCTTCGCCAGCATTACAGACATGCTGGACGGCTGCCGTTGAATTTCTCCCGCCACACCGTCCAAACTGAGTCCCTAGTCTGCAGCCTTCTCAGGGGTGTCAGCTTGAGAACGTAAGTGTCTTTTAATGTCTCCAGAGCCAGATGATTTGGAGTTCTTTGACATATTAGCTGTGTCTCATTTCGAAGGCTGCATGCTAGGTAGGATGCATCCTTTGATGGCTGCAGTATACAGAGCGTCCTCCTTTAAACAATTCTCGTTTAAACGAATTCTCGTGAAAGAAGGTCGCATTCGAAGGCTGCATTCGAAGTGTCCTACTCGCATTTATGAAAAGAGACAGCCTCAATGATGTATGCGGCCGACAAATGTGACCTCCGGTGGACGCACCCTTTCAAACGAGACACAGCCATTGTCTTCATAGAACAGTTATGAAACAGAGTGTATCGAATCTCACCGATTTATGATACAAAAAAAATTAAAAACTAGCAAATTGCACAGAGCTCGCCATTTACACGTCCGACCCTTGCATGGCGCCACACGACTCCCCCTATGTTTAACTCTTTAGAACATTCAGCCATTATAACGCAGCTGGATAACATGATCATCAGGTTTGTTCATTGTTCGATGCATGTTGTCACTGAAGTAAACAGTGGACATACAAATAATACGAAATAATATCCTGAAATTTGTACATTTTCCAACTCATCTTTCATTAAAATTGCAATGCTGATAATATAATTTACAATGAAATAAAAATGTTATTCGATCGGAAAAAGTAGAAGCGTTTGCACTAGTGCTTTCAGACTTTGGAGCTCACTGTAGAAACATGCAGATATGCATCCAGCTGCGGTGAACGGTCTCGGTGAAACCATTCCACAAATTCCCACAGATTTCACTCTGGATCTTGAGATGTCTACACAATAACTTCACATCCTGAAGAAATGTAATAAGGCACATTGAGTCAATCAGTGACACATCCAGACCAATAAATGCTGAAATCAAGACTCCTCAACTTGCGGGAACCATGAGCAAAATCTGTCCATTTTTTCCCCCTTTGACTGATTTTGACAAATTGCTGCACTGCCTAAAATATCAGAGCTCATTCTGTGTGTGAAACTACATGGACAGTTTAAAAGCATTCAGCAGATGTCCATTAGCAGACTGAATCAATTCAGCCCAGAGTGAGCATGTTTGAAATTGTTCTGCCTTATAATTTAGCTTCTCCACTTTTTTTTTACAAAATCGATCAGCGCCATTTAAGCACACATATTTAATTCAAACCAGATAGTACTTTTTTTAAAATGACTCATCTGTGGGCAATGGAATGTGACAAGTCTCTTTACCTGATCCAAGCTTATGGGCAACCAATAGCTTATTTGGAAAAAGCAATTTGATGATGAAACCTTAACCTTAAAAGGAGAACCGACAGAGAAGTATACTTGTATTCTTCAAGTGTTAAAACATACATGTTTGGTTCTACATACTGTACAAATGTGATGACGTGCGCTTCCTCAACCTTGATCATTATCAAATACAAAATACAAAAATCAATCCACCGATAATAATCTCCAAACACATCCGAGAACTGCACTTTCTCCATTTGTGCTCACTAAAAGAGGAGGACAAGGCAAAACAGACATTCAAACCTGGTTCATCTCAGTCTGTCACTAGAACCCATGACAATGATGTCATTTACCTCAAACCTGCTGTGATGTGTCATGATGCACAAGGCACGAATAGATCTGAAAGCTACGGTGGATGGGAAGTTTTTCAGCATACGTATCATTTACATTTTGATCTGTTCCTCACAAAGCTATTGTATGACTTCAGAACACAGCACAGAAGTCAAATGCACTACTTTTATGGTGCCTTTTTAGTCCTTTTTGGAGCTTGAAAGTCACTGGTCGCTGTCTAGATACTGTATGTTGTATGGAAAAGAGCAGCTTGGACAGTCTGCAGAATTTCCCCTGACAATGAGCAAAAGCCAATGAAATACAGAGAGAGCAAAAGGACAGCACTGAGAAGCAGGAAAATACAAAAATAATGTGATTTTTTTTTTCTTCATCATTTCATAATTATTTTCAGCTGTTTTTTTTTTTTTTTTCAGTTCTGTGGAAATCAGTGCAATAATATGCACAAGCCCTTTTTTCATGTTGTGTGTTGACATGATCATGAATCAAATCTCCCCCTGCTATGTGAACAAGTTTGTGAATGAATTGCATAAACAGGAACCTCACAGGAATTCTTCAGTATGTCTGATATCAACACATATATGAAACACGTACGCATCTGTTTCAGCTCAGTTAAAACAGGTTATTCCACTAAATTAACTCTTAAGAATTCTGCTCTAAACGTCATGTTTGCACTTATAGTAACTTTAATTAACAGAAATCGTGTGCCAGTTCGTAGCGCTTTTTTTTTCTTTCTTTCTTTTTTCAGTGCTTTAATCATCATATAGTAATACACTGACGCAATGTTGGAAAGTTTATCATAATGCCTCAGGGCCCTGTTAAAAAAATATAATTGTCAAAATATTTATAACTACAGTCTTGACCAACACAAAATAGGTATCGTATGAAAGATTAGAAGCTGTGCTTTCCAATGCATGTAGATATTATGACCAAAACTAAACAAGTGCTTTGAATTTCAGAGATAAATCAGAAGTGTTCCATTTTGATCATTGATTAAAAAAAAAA
>NC_059361.1:872500-887500 GCF_019703515.2 Myxocyprinus asiaticus | reverse complement strand
TCAGTCACGGTTCGTTTTGTTGTTACGTGCCATCATGTTACTACAATAATAGACCGGTGTTGTCACGCCTATCCCATCACGCCAAGTCGCCATGACCCCTGAGCCTCCCACGGCTCCGCCTTCCGATTCTTCCACAGCTGTGCTCATGGCCGTCCGGAAGCGGAAGAGAAGAAGGGCTCCTACTCCCCAGTCGCTGCCCATGCTCACAACCTCAGAGGTTGTCCCCTTGTCACTGTCTGTGCTCACAACCATGGAGACTGTTCCCCTGTTGCGGCCAATCCCTGAGACTTCCACGGCTCCACCCCCTGAGCCTCTCCCTGCTGAACCCTATCCAGTGACCATAAGTCTCCTCTGCCCCATGGCTGCCTCCCAGGCCTCCTGATTTTGTCCCTGCCCTGTGGTCACCCCCCAAACCACCAGACCCCGCTCTCTTCCTAGAGCCACTTCTTTGGCCACTGGCTCTGCCCTGTTCTCCTGCTCCACGCCCTGTCTCGCCAGGCCATGCTCCACGCCCTGTCCATATATTTTAGCCCTCATGTTTGCCATTGTCTCTTGTCAAGTATTGTTTTGGTGTAACGATGCCAAGTCAAGACATTTATGGTTGTTTCGTTTTAGATTTCACGTTGATAATAAATACTGCACTTGGGTTCACACTTCATCTGTTCCTGTCCTGCTTGCCCGACACGTTACAGGTGTGCAACACAGTCTCATTGGTCCACATATCAGAGCTGCGGCAGACGCGTTTGAGCTCATAATGTTAAAGTGCTCATCTGATTCATTCTCCCTCTCTCTCCTCAATAGTTCCCTGTGACTGTTAACTGTCTTGTCTAATGATAAAAATGCAAATATCAATAAAACTAATATCATATACTGTCTGCAAATATGCAAATATCTCGTTTAAAAAGATTCACGAACCTCACGGAAATCCAGCGTTTTCTTCCTGTCGAGCGCTCCTCTAATATCTTCCACTGAAGCACATATTCTATCAGCCAGAATCAAAAACTTCAGGATCAAAAGTTCCTCTGATTCACAAATCATGATGGTCAGTCCGTGACAATGCAAGCAGGCGATGCAGGCCGTTTAAACTGTCAGGAGATTGAGGTTCACGCTGGATCCGCATGAGAGCAACTTCAAGGCTGCATCTGAAATCAGGAAAATGCTGCCTCCGGAGGCTGTATACGGAGGTACGATGAAAATAAGGTGCTTTTCAAACTGTTCGAAGATCAGTTTCCTTAAGAGTTCAATTCATTCAAAACAGCTGTTAGTTAAGCCATTAACTGATTAGGCAGAAAGTCAGCTGCCTACATTTTCAGATGCAGCCCAAAGTAAAAGCATAACTTTACATAAATAGATACATTATAAATATATATAAACAATTATAATTATAATTCATGGCATATATAGAAGTCAATGACCAAAATTCAACAAACTATAATACATTTAACATTCTATAACATACCATATAACATTTCCTGGCCCCTAAGTGATACTCTGGAACAATAAACAAATAGCATAACATTACTTTGTCAGAAAAAAAACTCCACATACATCAGAATCACACGTCTCTTTTGTTCAGTAATGGCATATTGAGTGTCCAAATGAATCAAAGTCCAAACAGTCTCATGATGAGAATAAATGATGTTTGTTTATAAACTGTTGACACAAACTTTCATTTATTTAATTGTGTGCAAAATGGCACTTGTACGCCTGCGTTGAGAGGGCAGAGGCACTTAATGGAAAGCTATTAGAGCCGAAGCCTGACTAAATCACTCAACAAAAAAAATCAATTTGGTGCTTTTCTTTAAAAGCTTTAAGCATCACGGTCTTTAGTCCAGTCAAAAGTTAGCCAGATGCAATAAGCATACTAATGGTGGGACATGGTGCTTTAAAAGCAACAAACTTTATTTCTAAAATATGCAGCAGAGGTCTTGATCTGTTGTGAGTTGAAGTCTAAATCAGAAGAATGCCATTGAAGCTGTGATATTTACTGCATTAACCCCTGAGTGGCACCTAAAAATCAAAGTTTTATAATCTCCCTCATCCTCCATTTTAAACAAAGCCTGGTGAGGGATATTTTAAACGTACATAATCTAAGACTCGAGGGTCAGATGATGCGTTATTGTTATATTGACACAGAATCAAGTGGAAGGGAGCTGAATTGTCTAACACTGTTTAATTCTATCAGGAGCTGTTCTGTTCCAAAACCTACCGAGCTGCCTTGATGCCTGCATAGACAGCTATCTTCTAAGTCAGTATTCATGCAGGAATGGAACCTAGTGTTCCCAGTAGAGTTTGGTGCAATATTTGGTGCAACACAGAACACACATATATTGAGTGAAATAGTCCTTTAAAGGGTGTGTCTTCAACATTGGCCACTTTTATGTCCAAGGGAATGATTTTTATTAAAATGTTAACATTTTTTGTTATATGAAAGTCTCATTAAAACTGACTTAGGAACGTTTTTACCAGGCTAACATCATTTATTTTTGGTACTTTTCAAACACTGATTTTATTGTTTTATCCTTGTCCCAGACCCAGACTTTCAGTATTAAACTATGAAACTACATGAGATTATTACAAGTTTAAAAACACGATAATCTAAACAAAGAGTGAAATAAACAAATCATTTTAATATGTATTGTGTGAAAATAATTGCTATCAATTTTGTCATAGTTTTGGCGTCATTTCCACCACAGCAAACAATTCTGCCTTTAATAATGCCTATTTTTCAGTCAGTAAAGAGCATGCTTGAGATGAAATATGAGTAATTGTAAATATGAAAAGTGATGTTTGAAGAAAACAAAGAAAAATCAAGGGAAATATCACTTGTGAGCAGATGATTTTTACCAATCAAGCTTTAATTGGCCAAATCACAGAGAAAGTGTGAAATTATGATTTAATTGTGTATTTAGGATGCATAAAATGTTGCCTGTGAAATTAGTCTTAGCAAGACAAAGTAGTTGTTCATTTTATTTGAAAAAAAAAGTTAAAAATGTCATTTCCATCAGTGTCATTTCCAGTACAGAATTAGAGATGTGCTGGAAATGACACTGTGGTGAGAATTTTCATGACTTTCAGCAAAAAAATGACATGATCACACAAAGAATATTGCGTTCTTTCTAGTGCGTAGTCTTCACTGGCTACAGGCAAAAACAAACGTACAGTGCGACCAGTGCAGTTCAAATAAAGACTAATGACTATTGAATAAAAATGAGATAGATAGATGAAATTACATGGTTTCTGATATGCATTACAGCAGTTCTGAGGTGAAATGTCCACTGTGTGGCGCTAAAAGCGAGTTAAATGTTCTCTCAAGCAGATGAGGTTTTTAACGTTAATGCTCTATTAAATCAACAAAACTGACCTCCCTACCCTAAACCTTCAACCTAAACCTAACCGATAGTGTCAGAAAAGACAAATGTGAGATGAAAAACACAATTAATGTCATTTTGTGGTGCTTCTATGACACTTTGGGTTCACGTGTGGACTCGTGTGCTCTTCAGGACTCATATCCCGCTCCTTTACATTACAAGCGCAACGGTCTATCAGCTCGAGCTACCGCGCAATTTGATCACACACGAACAAGCTTGTAAGGCTATGTCCACACTTATACGCTTTAGTTTGAAAAAGCATCTTTTCTCTCAGTTTTGGCCTTCCGTCCACACGGAGACGGCATTGTTGAGTTTTTTGAAAACGCTCTCTCAAGTGGATAAATCTGAAAACGCTGTATTTGCGTTGTAGTGAGGATGGGGAAGATGGAGATTTCCGAAAGCAATGACGTATTTGTTGTCATGTGACGCAGTCATGTGATCTAGTCAACACAAAACAGTCAAGAGGGCCCACATTGTAGCGGCATTATTGTGCCCGTTATTCACTTTGAGAGCGTTGTTAAAGATAAATGTTACTTTGTACAAGCTTCATAATGCATTCCTTCAAACGCGACGCAAAGTTAACTCGGAAATGGTGTATGGCGACAGAACACGAGGACAACTGCATTTCAGACCGTACATGGAATGGGGATTTTCCACATGTGCAGTAAGGGGATTTAAGAGTTTAACACATTTCATTGTGGACGAGCAACTTCTGGAAAACACTTGAAAACGGCAGTGTGGACAGAGAGTGTTTCGAAAACGAAAATGCAGTTTTCAGATGTATCCAGATTAATATGGACGTAGCCTAAATGTAGTTGGTTATGTAAAGCAAACGTTAAAATGACTCATACGCTATAGTAAAAGTGTTTAGATGTCATAAGATAGTAATGTGTGAGGAACAGGGTGAAAAGTGTTTATGAACTGATAATCTGCCGTTTTACTTGTGATTTGTGTAAAAGTGAATCCAATTGTTGTAGGAGCGCTTCTAGTGTTCATCTCATCAGGAAACTGTCATAACAGCCACATACATATAATTTTGCAAAAATGTAGATACAGTAATTTGAAGGTTGAATAAGTCTTTATATATTGCTCTCTTAAGAAATCAAGAGTTATTGCTTTGAATCAGTCTAAGGAACTTAATGGGCTCACCCACTGCAAAAACTAAATTCTGTAGGAAACACTGTATTTTGTTACAATATTGGATTGTAAAAAAAAGTAATTTAGATACCTGCTGTTCTAGAGGCTTCTCAAACACACTTTTTCATTTTACCGTGTCTCACCCGGATTACACACTGACAGGACATGAATAGCACAAACTCATATCCTGAGGAAATATAAAGCCCCTTCCACTCATTATATACACTACTAAAGATATGAGAGCACACCTAAACACACAGAAACAAAGAGCCAGAGCTTTATATCCTTTACAGGGACATCAAGGTTATTGTGTCTTTGATTTACAGTGGCCCTGTGTCTGTATAATGATCTACCTGCGCTTTACATTCAGATGAATCCTTCACTGTTTGAGACGAGATAAATCCTCAGGTGCTGGTGGGGGATGTTGTGTCCTTTGTGTGTGAAGATGGCGAGTCTATAGCCATTGATGTATTTAAATTCAAATTCTGCTGGTGTACAAAAACAGCAGGTTCAGGACAACAATTATCCTTTCCATTTCCTGGAAGTGGTAATTGCTATTTCTCTTTGAGATCTGTGCATTAGAAATGAACTTCTACACTCTGGGACTGGCGGCCCTTGATGGATATAAAGTTAATAAAAAGTGCAGGTCATGAATAAAAAAATAAAAAATAAAGTACGATGTTCTGGTGCAGAGATATTGGTGTTGTTGCATGGCTGCTAAGGTGGTCCATCTGGTTGCTAGGAAGTTACCAGGGTGATACTCAAAAGGCTCCTTGCCAGCATGAGTCAAATGAGCTACTAACATGTTGCTAGGCATTGCTATCATGTTTTAGCACTTCAGTAGATGTTGCTAGCATGTGTTAGCATGATGCTAGCATGTTTTAGCACTTCGCTAGGTGTTGCTAGCATGAGACCGAGTCAAACGAGCCAAACAGGAAATTTCTACAATGTTCTGGTACAGATACGTTTTTTGCTACTTGGTGGCTAGGGTAAGCCCATGTGGTTGCTAGGCAGTTTTCAGGGTGATACCAAGAAGGCTGATTGCTATCCTGAGTCATACAAGCCAACAACAAAGTCTATACAACATTCTGATCCTGAGATACCCATCTAAGCGATTTTGAATGTAAGTCAATGGGGTTTGGTTGCTAGGGTGCTCTAAATGGTTGCTAGTGCATGGCTAAATAGTTTCCAGTATGATACTTGAAGACTGATTGCTCACCCAATTAAAACAAGCCAACTCTCATGTCTCTAGGACTTCCTAATCCGAAGATATCACATCATTTTGAATGAAAGTTAATGGGGCTGGTTGCTAGGGTGCTCGAAATGGTTGCTAGGGTGTGGTTAAGTAGTTTTTCAAGTAGATACATAAAGACTGATTGCTCACCCAAGTGAAACAAGCCAACTGTCATGTCTGTAGTACATTCTGATCCAAAGATATCCCTCTCACACATTTTTAATGGAAGTCAATAGGGCTGATTGCTAGGGTGCTCTAAATGGTTGCTAGGGTGTGGCTAGCCAGTGAACAGAGAGATTATTATTGGCTGATTACTAACCTGACTCAAACGTGCCAATCCCCAAGTGTCTACGACATTCTGTTCTGAAGATATCCTTCTGAGCCATTTTGAATGGAAATCTATGGGGGAGGTTGCTAGGGTGCCATAAATGGTTGCTAGGGTGTGGCTACACCATTTCCAAGATGATACTTAAAGACTGATTGGTAGCCCGAGTGAAATGAGCCTGCCCCCATGTCTCTACGACATTCTGATTGGGAGATATGATCTCACAAATTTCTTGCATTGACTTGTCATAGTAGGAAAAAAACCTTTCCCATAGTACCCTATGGGACTTTTTGAGATGGTTTTTTGCCCCCCAGGGGTAAAAACAGGTTCTTAACTGTTTATACATGTAAAATATATATATATATATTTTTAAATGGTTATATCTCTTAAACAATTTTAATAAAAAATCTGAAAAAAAAAGTATTGTGTGTATTTTGATAGTCTTGACAAAGTCCCAAAGTTTGGTTCCCATACTAAAAACTTCGTGGTATTTAAAAATGATTATCGACCTCTCTTGGGTCAAAAAAGACCCGAACACAATAGGAGGATTAAGGCCACCGGTAATCACCTATTTACACATGAAGGAGCCATCTCAGACATGTAAACGACCAATCAGATTGTTTTGTTATTAAGTGCCATTGTGTTACATCAATAATCATCCGGTGTGCAACAAAGACGTGCAGGAGATCATAACGTTAAAGTGCTTGCGTGTTTCACTTTCCCTCTCTCTCCTCAAAAGTTCCCTGTGTCTTGTCTAATGATAAAAAGGCAAATATCAATAAAACTAATAGGGTACAATGTGGCAAAAGGCAAACCTAAAGAAAATGGGATTCACATTAGCTACATAAATTTGCAACATTTAAAAATATATATATATATAAAAAAAATTAGATCAAATTGCCTCAATCAACCTGTAGACAACACACGCAATGATCTCATTGATCAGGAATATGTTTGCGGTGTATAGTGACAAACAGGTGTTTAGGAAAGTACTGTGATAGTTTCTGATGCTATTTAGTGTTTTGGGAGAAAATAAACTCAAAAGTGCCTTTAGACATACTGTACCCTATCATATACTGTCTGCAAATATCTCGATTAAACATGAAATTCCCAAACCTCACATAAATCCAGTGTTTTCCTTCCATCGAGCGCTCATCTAATATCTTCCTCTGAAGCGCATATTCCATCAGTCTGGATCAAATCTCAGTTCCTCTGATTTACGAATGTTATGGGACAGTCTGTAACAATCCAAACAGGTGATCTGGGAAGTGCTTTACGTGTGCTATGAGTAAATGTCATATTCACTATCACTGTTTGTACAATTGGTTTGATTTAGTATTTTTTGAGTAAATGTGATTGTTAATGCGCACATGCCATCTGTGGTTGCTGGACTACTGTGTGTACTGTTATTTCCTTCTTCCTAATATATTAACAATTTCTTCATGTGGCAGGGGCAGTGGTGGCTCAGCGGTTAAGGCTTTGGGTTACTGATCAGAAGGTCAGGGGTTCAAGCCCCAGCACCACCAAGATGCCACTGTTGGGCCCTTGAGCAAGGCCCTTGACCCTATCTGCTCCAGCAGTGCTGTATCATGGCTGACCCTGCACTCTGACCCCACATAGCTGTGAAAAAAAAGAATTTCACTGTATATGTGCTAATGTGAGATAGATAAATATAATTATAAAATTATTATGTGAAAATAAATTACAAAAATTTGATGACTAAACAGAAATCTGAAGAATCTGCTTTCAACCATTTAAAACACAATCTTATTTTTTTTTAAAGAGTCTTTTTTACAAAATACAAGTTTTGTTTGAAAGTTTGAGAATATATATATATATATATATATATATATATATATATATATATATATATATATATATATATATAGTGCTAAATAAGAGTTTATTCAAAATGTTTATTTTTTTTTTCTCCCCAATTTGGAATGCCCAGTTCCCAATGCGCTCTAAGTCCTCGTGGTGGCGTAGTGACTCGCCTCATTCCGGGTGGTGGAGGACAAACCTCAGTTGCCTCCGCGTCTGAGACCGCCAATCTGCACATCTTATCACGTGACTTGTTGAGCGCGTTAACGCGGAGACGTAGCGTGTGTGGAGGCTTCACGCTATTCTCCGCGGCATCCACGCACAACTCACCACACGCCCCACTGAGATCGAGAACCACATTATAGCGACCACGAGGAGGTTACCCCATGTGACTCTACCCTCCCTAGCAACCGGGCCAATTTGGTTGCTTAGGAGACCTGGCTGGAGTCACTCAGCACACACTGGATTCCAACTCGCAACTCCAGGGGTGGTAGTCAGCGTCAATACTCGCTGAGATACACAGGCCCCCAGAAACACCTTGTTGATGAGAGAGGTCAACAGAGAATGGCCAGACTGGTTTGAACTGACAAAGTCTACGGTAACTCGGATAACCACTCTGTACAATTGTGGTGAGAAGAATATCATCCCTGAATGCTATTCTGAGATGTGGGTTGGCGCTGTTTTGGTGGCACGAGGGGACCTGCACAATATTAGACAGGTGGTTTTAATATTGTGGTATATACTGTATATATACATATACGCATATACACACATGTGTATCTAATACAGTATAACTGGATGTTGTTTATGTTATAATACATTATCTATGTATAACTATGAATACGAGAGCCCAGATAGCTCAGCCGGTAGAGCATCAGACTTTTAATCTGAGGGTCCAGGTTTCAAGTCCCTTTTTGGGGCGATAGGCTGTCAGTTTACTGTGTGCTCAATCTAGCTTCTACATTAGGGGCAGTGGTAGCTCAGCGGTTAAGGCTCTGGGTTACTCAAGCCCCAGCACTGCCAAGATGCCACTGTTGGGCCCTTGAGCAAGGCCCTTGACCCTATCTGCTCCAGGGGCGCCGTATCATGGCTGACCCTGCACTCTGACCCCAGCTTAGCTGGGATATGTGAAAAAAATAATTTCACTGTATATGTGCAAATGTATAATGTGTGATAAATAAAATTATAGAATAGGTATTTTAATGTATTCTAATTGTGGTTATAATTATTTATGAGAAGTTATATCATATTATAAGGTGTATTATGAGACACTACTGATGCATTACAATACCTTTACAATACATTATAAATACTGTATGTGTTACCATATGTAGTTATGGAGATTGCATTCTGAAATGCTCCCTTTTCAGTGGAGGATATGCCGTAGTGTGAATAAAAGGTAGCAGTTAGGGTTAGTGTTAGCAGCAAAATGTATGCATTTTCAAATAAAAACATATAATTGTCATTTTTGGACTTTGACTGTCATGGTCACTATGAACTGTTGCAACATGGAACATATTCTTCAAAATGTCCCTATTGTGTTGAGTGGAAAAATAACACCATATGAGTTTGGAATAACATGAGGGTTAAAACATAAAGAAACAACATCCATTTTTGGGTTAGAAGTTCTATGTTGTGCCTCAACCATGAAAGATGTATGATTGACGTATCATTGGTACAAAAAAATAAAAAGTCCTTCCTGTCAGGATATGTTGAACTGTGCTGTCAGAGAGGTGTGACATGAGCCATCTCAACGGTGGTCCAAAAGCAAGGTGAAAGAGAGGAGAAGTGAGACAGGTGTCTTTTTACAAACATCTCACCACTGCAGGTTATAAGAACTCAATCAGAACCCTCGACAGGCACCAGACACAGAAGGGTCCGTTATTGCATTGTTTTCGCTCTTCAGAGTTCCAATCTAACACAACCACAAGATTGGAAACTATTTCATCACCTGTGCAAAGGGCTTTCCCCCAAATCTCTCTAATATAGTCAATTATAAACTGAACTGACACCAATGCAATATACTTAACTGTCTTAACATGAGGAATTCACTACAGAGTCACTTCTCAAAGTAGCTCATACATATATTCATTATATGCTATAATTTTCAGGTTTTCAGGACGTTTTCTTACGTTGTTTAATCTTCCGTATTAAACATATTCATCTTTAATCTGTGTTTAAATAATTGTAAGTAGCTTAACCTCATGTGACCCCGTGTCCACATGTGTGGACGTTGTATTTTGGCGTCTGTCACGGTCTCGGTGAGTCCGCTGGTTTGTTCCATTTGTGTTTACGTTCTCTTCATGTGTTTCAGGTGCCGCTGGCAGATCGTTTCCATGGGAACGCTGATCATGCCAACTTGGCACCAGATCGTGATTTGTTTTCTGCCTATATTTACCCCACCCTATGTCGTGTTCTTTGCTAGATTGTTGCTGTGTGTTAGTTACTCACCACTATCTCTCTCTCTGCCCCAGTCGGTCCTGTTGCGTGTTTTCTCTATTGGTTGCCAGTCTTCACAGTAGTGCCTGGATTGTGGTTACCATCCTGTTGGTTGCTTCGCTCGCCTTGATGCTTCACCTGAGTATTCCTCTTCGGTTACCTCTATGCACTGGATCTGCTCTTCACACTACCACGACGCATGCAAGCCTACGAACACACTCTCCATCTCCACGCTGCAGTCAGTGCCGGGTTCCACTCACGCGTCGCCAGCTCTGCTGTGTATACTTATCAATAAAATCTGTTCCTTTGCTTCGCACCTGGATCTCAATGTTGAGCAGTGGACTGTGACCAGACTGCTGAGACTCGCAAACTCTCCGGAGGCCGAGACTGCCGTATGCTCGTGCTCACCGCTTGAGAGCTGCAGGTCGTAGCGGTTTGTTTCATCACTATATAAAGTTAACATATTACTGGTATTATTAATGGTAGTAACTCGGCCAACTGCATGATACATGTTGTCATGTTAAGTGAACATTGCAGCGCCCATGAGGGGGCGACCCGCTCAATGTGAAATTAGCTGTTATTGTGCTACGGACATGACTGGAGTCTTCATCTAATGTGAGCGTTCATCATTTTAAACATATTTCTAAAACGTGCTTTTAATGTCTTTATGTGTGAAACTTTTTAATCAGCAAAAAAAGAGACAGGATGATACTCAAACACGCATCAATGCCTTCCTACCTCCATATGCTGTCTGTAAAGTGAGCATTATTCCGAAGTCAGTCTTTGTTCATTGTTATGCACTCTTTTGCAATTTTAAAAATAGTCTGTTTGCACCCACACAGGATAGACCATAAAAGCAGACAGTAATTATTATGTGAATTAATGTGTTGAATGTTGTCTATGTACCTTCAAAATAAAAATAAATAAATAAAACGACATATTGCACAATTCATTTCAACTTAAGGCATTTGAGTTATAAAGTTATGGTGTTTCAACAAAAACAGAGCACACTTTTTGAAGCATAAAATTAAATGACAGATGCATTTCAGCTGAAATTCCTCTGTACATTTTAACAATGCAAATAGACTGTCGCTAAAAAAAAAAAAAAAAAAAACAGTCGAGCAGGTTTATCTTGTACTAATGAAAAAGAAACGCATCAAATCTTAGCATTAATTAAACCGAGTACAATAAAAATCAGCTGTCACTTTTCATGTCACTAGCATTTGAACTTCAGCTATGAATGTACTACATAAGCAGACAAAGAGCTATAAGTTATTTAAATTGTTTCAGTTGTTTTGCCTGTACGAATGAATGAGACTGCTTTAATTACGCTGAAATGAACACGGTCGACCACACAAGTGTATCAGATGTCTCGATCCCAGGACAATAAAAACCAATGTGAGGAACCAATTTAATGCTAAATGAATCTCCTCAGAGGGCTGAATTGTGTTGCACACGCTTTTGTCTTTCTTTGTGCACTCGCTTTCTCTCTTTCTCACACAGACAAACAGAAAATTGTGCATTTCTCGTGCCGTTGTCACAATCATGCCTGCCTCTGCATCACGACTTCCACAAATAAACACAATCTCAAGAATCTTGAACCTAATCAGCATCCCCTCTTACATCATTAATTGCTCAGCTGTATAAATAAATGCGGAGTGAATGAGTATTTCCGCCTGTCTTTGTGTCCCGGACCCCTCCGCCATCTTTCCAGGCGGTAACTCATGGTCTTCTCGGCCTAAACGCACTCAATCAATACCTAATTAAACAGAGTCTGGTGTTCTCCCTGGAGTAACTGTCCATGAGACAGAGCTTGAGGGAAATTTAAATGCAAATGGCATATAAGAGGATATTACTGGAGTTAAAGGAATTGCTCACCTTAAAATAAAAATGATGTCATCACTTACTCACCCTCACGTTGTTCCAAACCCATATGACTTTCTTTGTTCCATGGAAAATATCAGTACTGAGGAGCAGATAACTATAGGTAACAATGCTACTAACTTAACTGAATTTTTCAGAACCGTTACAGTAGTTTAGCTGTTTTCACAATAGTGCAGCTTTTCCAGAAACAAGCTACATTTTTAAATCCTTTAAGCTCCGAAGGTGTTTTTAAAGATTTCATGTTTCAGTGGCATACCCAAAATTAAAGGCTTATAACTAGACAAACAAACAAACAAACAAACAAAACAAACAAACAAGGAGGGTCAAGTGTTTGGTATAATTTTAAAGAAAACTTTTTTATTATTTATTTTTTTATTTTTATGATATAAATTATGACACATTCTGAGACTCTCAGCCGAAATCACACAACAAATTTTAGCCAAAAATTTACTTTTGTTTTCTTATTTTTCTGATTTGACATTATATATCTCTGGTTGTAAACAAGGTGGTTTTGTTCCCAATCATGTCAACTGTATCTGAGAAAAAGTATGTGTTGATATGACTAAGCAATCAAAAGTTATAGCATTACAAAAATAATTTATCATAGTGTCCAAAAACATCTCCAAACAAATAAAACATAATAATTGTACAAAAGAACTAATTACACATGCAAACACAACAATGACTAAAGGTTTGCATAGCATGCAGACATGATTTTAGTAATGAGATTTCACAGAATGAGTTTCATTCTGTGTCATTTGAGTCATCATTGAGTCTGTGTCATGTATTTGGCGCCATCTCCTGGTGGTCATATGTAACATTGTGCTTCATGTGGATTATCTAATGATCTATACATCTGATTATCTTGTGTGTGGACTCGTCTGAAAGATAATCACCTCCTCTAAGTAATGATATGTGATATTTTATGTTACGCTTCTTTTTCGTGAAGTTATAAGTGAAACGGGGCAAATAAGCAACACCAACACAATTGTCAAAGACATATACTTAGCTATTACTCACTATATTTTTGTCTGTGAGTAAAACAAATAGACTGGTATTCTACACTTTGAGAGCTTTCCAACAACATATGACACATGACTATTTGAAGAGTTTGATGTTTTTACTGATTACAGTAATATGCACAGTGCACATTTTTAAATAAATGATCAAAACAGAACATTTCTGATTTGTCTGCAAATTTCAAAGCACTTGTTCAATTTTGGTCATAATATCTACATGCATTGTAAAGTAGAGATTCTAAGCTTTCAAACGATACCTATTATGTGCTGGTCAAGACTGTAGTTATTAATATTTTGAAGAATGTTTTATTTTATTTTTATCGCGGGCCCGTCCTAGTTTAAAGGGTCAATGAATTTCGCTGAAGAGTCACAAAACACTACATTTGTCACACAACAGTGTTGGGTAACTCACTCAAAAATAGTAATCCACTACAAATGACTAATTACTTCTATCAAATTGCAATCAGATTACTAATTACTTCACTGGATAAGTAATCACATCACAAATTACTTTTAAGTTACTTTTGAAAAGTAACACTTTTTCCGCTCAGTGAATTCAAAATATGAATTTTATGAAGTTTATATTTCCTCCTTGTTCATTGTTGCACACCAGTCATACAATCAGTACCTCATTATGGGGTCATAATCCATGTTTTAAATGTATTCTATATAAATAATATATTGCTAACCCTAGCAATGGACTTAAAAAGTAATTAAATTAATTGAAAGTCAGTCACTGTAATCAGATTACCAGAATTGTAAATATAATGGCTTACACAATTATTTTATTTTTTTTTACTAAAAAAGTAATAAGATTACAGTTACTAATGACTTTATTATCGGATTACACCCAACACTGTGTTCCACGAGTCGATAAAGTCGAGGCGCGTCCAAATAATTCATGTGAATCGGTTCATTCAGACGGTTCATATAAATGAATAGGTTTAAAAAACGATTCACTTTTATGTAGCTTTGGGAAATTGGGAAGTTCAAACATTTGAGTGAATCGATTTGTTTACATGAAATGTTTTTGATTCAAGCTAAATATTTAGTTATTTGCTGCTGTTTATGACTATGTTTTCAACTCTATAAAATACAGTATTTTCTAGTAATATTTATGTTAATATTTAATGTCACTCTAATTGAGATATACTTTGTTTTTGTGCCACACAATACTGTTCAGAATCTGAAGTTTTTATGTGGCACAAAAGCAAAAATGATTTTTATAACTTGTAATAGCAGAACTATGATCTGATAGTTGGGTATTTTAAATTATTTTCATCTTTAAATAGCTTCAATGTAGTTAGCTACTTTTTGTTAGTAACCTGGAATGTAGCTAACTACTTTTTCGAAAGAGTAGCTAGAGTATAAATAAACTACTTTTGAACAAGTTTCGAACAAGTTAATAATTGTTAAATTATTGTTTTGACGAAAAACAAACTATTTAGAAAATGTACAAAATTGAAGCATTTTCACATCATGAAATAGTATGCATATTTCACAAAATAATACTATCACAGCGGGGTTTTAACATGGGTAATTGTGCTTTTTGTGGATTTGGGTGAGGTCATCTTGTCTGTTCTAACAGATTTTAGGGTTCACTCACTTTTTAAATCCCAATTTAACTGTCAGGTCATAACGCCTTGTTTGGTTCTGCGTGTCCGTTTGGGTTTGAGTTACGAGTGACCTCTCAATAAAGCACGCGGCCAGAGCAGGGCTACATGCTTGTGGTCAGGGCAGAACGGGCAGCGGCACGCAGAGATGGTGATA